>NC_142813.1:43230941-43343574 GCF_049724085.1 Artemia sp. Qi Xiang Cuo | reverse complement strand
ACTCCCACCTCGATATGTAACTTCTGAATTCCTGTTTACGGATTGTAATGAAAATGAAATAATTACGAAAATGAAATCACAATCTCGTGGAATTGATTAAGTGTCGTTAAAAATAGTTAAAGCAACTAAAACAAGTGTCATCCCTATTTTAGCTTATTAAATAGGGTCAATACTGGGACCTCTACTTTTTCTTATCTATTTTGGCCAAGTAAAATATTATTTGTCTGAAGCCAACATAACACTTTATACAGATGACATACTTCTTTTTTTTCCTTGCGATAACCTATTTTCTTTGCCTACAAAAATGGAAACAGCTCTCACTGAATTTGTCACATGGGCTGATTCGAATTATTTAACACTGAATTACACTAAGACAGATTATGTACTATTTTCTAGAATATCGTCAATTCAAACTGATCTAAAATTAAAAGTAGCTAATAGTATAATCAATAGAGTAGAACCAAGTAGATATCTTGGATTTGTAGTTTATGGGAGTCTTTCGTGGAAAAACCATGCAAAATTAGTTGATAGTAAACTTTCAAGGTCCCTTGGAGTCATCCGTCGTCTTAAATTTCATTTACCTAAAAAAATCCTGAAAATGATATATCATTCTTTTTTTCATCCCCATTTGTCTTACGGTTGCTCCATATGGGCAAGGAACTTCATTTCTTGTTATAAAAGAGTTCAAATCATCCAAAATAAGGGGGTTCAAATAATATCACCTGTTCAACACAGAGATAACATCAGTCTTCATTTCAAATTTACCAAGATATTTGGTGTTTCCAAGACTCGAGATTTCCAGATAGCAAAATTTGTGTTTCAAATATTTCCATACCCTCCTTCCATCTTCACTTAAAAATCTGTTTACTTTAAATCCAGATTTGCACACTTACGAAACACGACATTTTTGCGATATAGTCCAAAAAGCGCCCTCTACAAAAAGAGCTTCTTTTTTAATTAGATTTTTTGCCCCGACTATTTGGAATTCATTCCCCATAGACATCCGGAATTCATACAATCATATATCTTTTAAGCGAGCAGCAACAGGTCATTACAGAAAAAGTGTTTAGTGCTGTCCTCCTCCAGGTTTGTTTTTTCTCCCTATTTCTATTTTCCCTTTTTTCTCGTTCCCTATGGCTTTCTCTCTCTTCTCATTTTTTGCCTTTAAAGTTGAAACCATAGGTTGTTTTATGTACTGGGCTACTTTTTTCCTCTTTTTTTCTTCTTGATACGTTCAGTTAATTTGTTGTTTCTGTTTGTTTTTAATTAATATTAGTTAATGTCCTGCCCTAGCCAAGCATATTTTTTTATGCTTTCCTGGCAGGAATGTTATGTTTATTATGTATTTTGTTTTTAAATATAGATAAATGAATTGAATTTAAATTGAATATTTATTTGAATTTTTGCTCGTTTTGGGTTTCATTTATTTATTGATACTAATTTGTGGTAGTTGTATGCTTGGTAGATTATTTGATTCTATTTTTGTTCATTTTTTGTTTAATGGAATTCTTTACTTTTTTTTGAAAAACTTATTTTGTGGAAAAAGTTTTTTTTAATTAATTAGATAAAAATACAATTTTTTAAACTGAAAGTAAAGAGCAACATTAAAACTCAAAAAGAACATGGATAATTTCGTATATGAGGCGGTTTGCCCCCTCCTCAATACCTTGCTCATTACGCTAAAGTTTGACTCTTTGTCTCAACTCTACTTTTTAAAGTAATAAAAAATTTGGCGTACAGAGTGAGGTGTTGAGGAGGGGGCATCCCCTTTCATACACGAAATAATGTATGTTCGTTTTATATTTTACTGTTGCCCATTATTTTTACTTGAAAAAACTTGTTTGTTTTTTTATTATTGTTTTTGATCGTTTTAAGTAATGCCGTGAAATATAATTAAAGATTATTTCTATAACCTTATTATTGTTACAACGTTATTATTATAAACCTTATTTTTAATGAGACACAAAATGTTGTGGACGATTTTTGAAGGCCGTTAGACAAAACTGACCCATCAAGGAGTAATAAATAAAATTATTTTCCAATATGTTGAAAATGCGGATTAACCTTTTGTTCTTGAATTTTCTTATGTGGCTTTGTTTGTTTCATCTTCTTTTTTCTACATTCAAGGACTGTAATATGCTATTATGTGATATATATTTTTTTTTTTCATTATGTGCTGTAGCCATAGCCATAGCATGAGTCGATGGCTATAGCCATCGATCAGGTTTCTAAACCTATGTTTTAATTGATTTGAAAGTTTTTTAGTATTTGTTCTAGAAAATAGGCTTCTTATTGTTCTAATTAAACGGACCTTTTGTTTCTGGAGGTGTTCTTAAAGATTGGGACAACAAGTCAAACTTTAGCGTGAAGAGCGAGGTATTGAGGAGGGCGCAACCCCCTCATACACGTAATTTATGTTCGTTTTAAGTTTTGATACTGTTCCTTATTTTCAGTTGAAAGAAAACTTGTTTTTTTATTTAACTTCTTATAGTTTATGGAATAATGCCGGTAAATCCAGCTCCCCCCTCCATTCTTTCCTTCCACGGAAAACCCATCCATGGAAAGCTTCTCCTGAGTAAAATATCCCCCACCTTGCACCAGGAATATTACCCCTAGACAATTCCATTCTTGCTGAAGGTTCCCCCTGGAAAATTCCTTGCGGACAATTAGGGTGAAAATTTTTTCTTAGTATACTTTCATTTGAAAAATACATATACTGGAAATCCACTCTGTGGAAAATTATTCCAGTATATACCACCCCCCCCCTAGTAGAAAGTTGCTCCCGCTAAAAATTTTCGCTGTAAAATCTATCCCGTAAAAAAAAAACATGGAGAATTTCTCCCGTGGAAAATCCACCCAAAAACAAAAAATATTCTAGAAAATTCCAACCTGATGAAAATTTCCCTCTGGACAATTCTTTTTAACATCTCCACGTGTAAAACTGAGTCGGCAAAGAGAAAGTAACACAAATAAAAATAACTTCGTATAGGAATCCCGGCAAGGTTTCACAGTGTAAAATTTCCCCTGAAAAGTTTACCACATAGAATCTTCCCTCCTCACGGAAAATTTTCCCCGTGGAAGATTCCCTCAGCAGAAAACTCCCCCTCCCCATCCTTCTCTACAAATGTCTGTATACTTCCAATAAAAAAGACTTTACATAAACAATGGGCAAATTTCATTACTTACAGACCTTTCCCAAAGGGCTCTGGGGGCTCATGTTACCCCCAAAAGCATAGTTACAAGACTTTTCAACTATGCTGAACAAATAAATATCTCAAAATTTTGATCAGATGACTTTGGGGAAAAAGGGCATGGGAGGAGGGCAACTTTCCCTCCAATCTTCTGAGTCACTTAGAAAGGGCGCTAGAACTTTGGTCGATGCGATCTATTGGTTCGATGTGATCACTCCTGGAAAAAACAAACAAAAAAAAACAAATAAACACGCATTAGTGATATTTCTTTTGGTAAAAACTACAAGATTTCACATTTTTTCAGACAGAAGCTTGAAACTTCTAGAGTAGGCTTACCGAAAACGCTGAATCTGGTAATGTAACTTTCATTAAGATTACTTCATTTTTAGAGGGTGTTCCCCCCCTTTTTTGAAAATCTGGCAAATTTTATCAGGCCCCTATCCTTTGATACAAAGCTAAATAAATCTTATATATATTTGAAATCAGCATAATAAGCAGAATCTTTTGATATATCTATTGATATCAAAGTTCCGTTTTTTTTAGAGTTTCGGTTGCTATTGCGCCACGTTGCTCCTTACTTACAGTTCATTACCACGAATTGTTTAACTAGGAATTTGAAAAGTAACAGCTGAACGAATTGAAGTCTTGTAGAACGAAAAGTAGTAAAAAGACTCATAAAATCTTATTGACGTCTAAAGAAACTGTGCCAGAATAGATTAGTGCCAAGTGCTAAGACATTACTAAAATTAGATCCTTATGAATTTCGCTCCTGGTATAAAAAACATTGTCAATATGATATATAAAATTACAGACTATAAGATTTAAATAAGCTCCAAAACATATCTTTTGAAGAGACACTATAAACCAATCTCAGGGCCAAAATTGGGATAGTTGGAGGGTTAAGAGATATCCCTCTCTCGTAGAAGAAGTAAAAATGAAATTAATCAAAATTTTATTTAAATTCGGACAAATATGAAAATTTTCTTGAACAAACTTATTGTTAATCCTTCACCTCTATGTATAATATTATAGGTTTACCCTGTTCTCCTCCTTCCATAGATTAATTTTTAAACCCCATGAAGTCTAATAAGCAAGTGACGGTAATGAAATTGGTCAAGTGTGGTTCTACAAAAAGAGCACTTAGAAAGACAGAGGAAGATTTCTTAATTTTTTTTAGAGGAATTGTTTACGGACAGTGTGAGGTGCCTTTTGACTGATCGAATGTCAAACAAAAAGCTGTAAAAAAAATTTGGGTAAAAAAATCTAGTATGTGAAAACATGTTTCTTATGCAGTAGGAAGTAGAAAAACGTGCTGGAACCTCGAAAGTAACGATTAATACATAGTTTTTTTTCGCACTGTTTTTTTCAGTCTCAACTATGAGAAATTCAACCTGAAAGTAACTTGAAAATACTTACTACAAGAATAATGGATGATAGCACAAAAGAAAATATTAAATTTTAACTAGGTTCATAATGTGACTTTTCTTAGTAGTACTAGAGAGTTTGAACAGAATTGAAGTCAATCGAAGCAAAAATTATAAGCCTAAAAAATAGTTAAAATTTATTAGCCACCCGTAAATACTTAAAACCACAATATCTACAAGGTAAATAAAAAAACCGCCAAAATCTAGAAATAAGAAAAAATACAAACAAGAACAGACTTTTTTGCTGTTCAAAGCAAGAAAAGACTAAGAAATGGCTTATTTTTCTATGTTTTAATATTATATAGTAAAGTAAAGGTAACTATATAGTTTATATAGTAAAGGGAACTCTAAAAATGATCTTAGAGATGGAGAGATGCATCTTTAAACAGGTATCTTTATTAATGATTTTTGTCCTTAAAAATTTCGCCTACCAGCATTTTTTTTTTTTTTTTTTTTTTTAATTTGATATGTTCTATTACCAAAAACTTCCTAACTTCATACTGAGGTGTTGTCATGAAAAATTAGGCCCAAATCTTTTCATAAGTCTGAAGATATATATGGCTGTGCACTTTTCCACTAAGCCAATTAAAACAATCCGATTTTATTTTCACTGTCCTTGGTACTTCGGGATCAAAGCTTTATATGAGTAAAGAAATTCCACTGCCCTAAGGCTATGATTAAAACGGTTTGATATGGCTAAAACACATTTTACGCACGAAAGATTGTATATTGCCAAAATTTGTCCTTATTGGCCATTCATCTGGGGCTAGACGAAAAGTAGGTAGTCCCTGAATTAGGGGGAAGATGTCATAAGGAGGGATTTGAAGGAAACTCGAACTTTAACTCTTGATTCAACACCAAATTAGCTAGTAACCTCACTTCTTACATTAATCGTAGTAATATTTTTCTCTTACATACCACTAATCATTCTAAATCACTTACCTGGTAGATCATACAAGGATAGGACTTTCATTAAAGCTTTCCTATCGGTTAAATCAAATACCACTTTATTACCTATAAAACTGAAGAATAGAGAGGTCTCATACACTTTCAAAATTCAACATAAGAGTGTAAATTTTTTTCAACATATCCTCTCTCCTTCCTGAAACGACATAAGTGAAATATGCTACAAGGCAAAGGCAGCGAATTATAGTTAACGTAGCTAGAAAGAGACTAGTCAGCCCAAAAAATTCCACCGAAACCAAAAAAAATCTGAGAAAATTATCCATTAATCACAATGTGCCACAATACTTTGTCTCTCACTAGGCCACTCCTCATAAATGCCACTCCTCAAGGTCACCTTGCATCGCTGTTTGTATCCGTGTTTGTGGTTAGGTAAAAATCGTAAAAGACCCACCCCGATGCCACTGGTAGACCACTCATTCCCATTGCAATTCCAGTGGGCTTTCTCAGTAGGCAAGCTCATATAATATAAGCACTCTTAGTTGCCCAATTGCCTGCAAGTTCTGTGAGCATGGTCCGACATAAATCTTTGAATCTTTCTTTCGAGGGGATCTCCAATTTTCTTCACATGGCTCAAAGCAGGGGCAAACCCAGGTGAGATAACAGGGATACATCCCCCCCGATTTGGGAAATGTGTCCCGTAGGGTCGACATTCGTATAAATTTTGAGTAATATAATAGGAAAAATGTACGCTTTAAATCTTATTGTCATGAGGATAAACAGTGAATGAATTGTTCATTTTATAAAATTAAATTTAAAACATAACTGTCTTAAAAGCTAACCAAATTCATGATGGGTTTTATTCCCATTGATGTAGATTAATGTATGCATAACAAGTAGGTAATGTGTGATGATTTCCGCACGAGAATTTTTTGCTCTGTGAAAATTCAGTTGGGAACAGTGCCAGGCTGCTGTCAAGTAAGCAACGTGCTGTTATAGCCTCGTGCTCCTAAGATGGTTGAACTTCGTTTGAATAACGCGTGCGCTTTTTCAGAGTTTGTACAGAAGTCTACTTCCCTGTTTGTGAATTAGTCTTCCATCATTTCAAAACGGAAATAAACAATTATAGACTTTTTCAAAAACAAATAGTTGGTTGATAGCAGACCTTGGTTGGTGGATTAAATAAAAAAAAACAAGTTTTTTTAACAGAAAGTAAGGAGCAACATTAAAACGAACAGAAATTATTCCGTATATGAAAGGGGTTGTCCCCTCCTCAACGCTCCGCTCTTTACGCTAAAGTTTGACTCTGTCTTACAACTTTATTTTTCAAACAATAAACAACTTTAGCGTACAGAGCGAGGTGTTGAGGAGGTGACAGCCCCTTTCATATACGGAATAATTTCTGTTCGTTTTAAGTTTTAATGTTGCTCCTTACTTTCAGTTAAAAAAAAAATTTATTTAATTTATGATCGTTTTTTAGTTAATGCAGCTTTTATTTTGGCTCACCGTCATTGAATAAGTAAAACAAAATTTGCATATTAATTTTACTTTTCCTGTGCTAAATGGCTTTCCAATAAACCAAATCCAATACTATACAGAAATACCAATACCGAAATTATTCCGCATATGAAAGGGGCTGTCCCCTCCTCAACGCCTCGCTCTTTACTCTAATTTTTTTTATTGTTTAAAAAAATAGAGTTGTGAGAAAGTCAAACTTTAACGTAATGGGCGAGGCATTTAGGAGGGGACAGCCCCTTTCATATACGGAATAATTTCTGTTCGTTTTAAGTTTTAACGTCGTTCCTTGCTTTCAGTTAAAAAAAAACTTGTTTTTTTTATTTAATTTTTAACGCTTTTGAATTAATACAGGTTTTGATTTTCACTCACCGTACATAAATAATTACAACAAAATTTTCATATTAATTTTACTTTTATTTGGTTAAATGGCTTTCTCGAAACTTGTTTAATTTTATTTACGAACGTTTTTATTAGCAATAAATATACGTAACTTACGAATCAAGTTACGTAACGAACTTCTATATTCATATATTCTTAATACGTATATTAGGGAGTTCACTCCCTAGTCAATACCTTGCTTTTTAAGCTAAATTTCGAATTTTGTTCCAATTCTTTAAAAATGACCCTTAATCACAAAGGCCGTTAATTAGAATAAAGAGCTCTTATGAAAGTACTAAAACATCTTTGGCTTAAAGAGCGAGGTAATGACTAGGAGGTGAACCCAATCATATACGTAATATTTTCTGTTCGTTTTAAGTTGTGATGTTGCTCCTTACTTTCAGTTGAAAAACTATTTTTTTTTTTTAATTTAATTTCTGGACTTTTTTTAAAGAATGCTGGGAAATCTGGCGCCCCCTTCATAGCAATGCCCCTTCCCCTATGAAACTTCCTTCATGGAAAGATCCTCCCACATAAAAAAAAACAACAAATAAACATGCATCCGTGATCTTTCTTCTGCCAAAAAATGCAAAATTCCACATTTTTGTAGATAGGAGCTTGAAGCATCTACAGTAGGGTTCTCTGATACGCTGAATAGAATGGTGTGAATTTCATTAAGGTTATATAACTTTTAGGGGGATTTCTCCCTTTTTTGAAAATCAGCCAAAGTTTCTCAGGTGCGTAACTTTTGATGGGTAAGACTAAACTCGATGAAATTTATATTTATATAACTCCGCATTAAAATCTGATTCTTAGGATGCATCTGTTGGTATCGAAATCCCGTTTTCTATAGTTTCGGTTATCATTGAGCCGGGTCGCTCCTTACTTACAGTTCGTTACCACGAACTGTTTGATACGAACCTTAGTTGGAATGGGAAGTAATTAAATTACTTAAGTTGGGAAGGTTATGATGGAGCTTCATCTATGAGAGGCCAGTTTCAAGATTGGATGCTATACTCTGTGAAATCTTTCCCCATGCAGTCTATGTTCACTGTGCAAGTCCCTTCTTAAGCTTAGATCTATGTCATTTGTAAAACATGTCTTTTATAAGAAATTGTCAAGGAACTTCAAAAACAGTAACTATTTTTTTAGAATTTCACCCAAAATATCTACAATTTTCAAACAAATTTTTCAAGAAAGTAATCTTATAACAGGAACAGAAGAATAAGATTGAACAAATTTTGTGAGACCAGATGGGTGGAGCAATTGAAAACAATCAATTTGTTTAAAGATATGTTCATTATTATCTGTAAGGCTATGAGAGAAATTCAAACATCCTAATTCAGATTCTGAATCTTCAAGCAGAACTTATTCTTTGCCATCTGCTATTGAGATGCAGTTCTGTTGAAGCTATGGTTACTATCAGTAAGTTCTTAGTTTGTCTCACAACTTGTCGACATCTTTGCAATCAGAAACAATAGATCTCATGTACTTTCTTAAACATGCTGATGAACTTAAGAGCAAGGTTAGAGACATGAGAGAGAGGAGGGAAGATATATTGCGTCCACTTTTTACTGAAGGGACCGAACTGTGTCAAGATTATCAAACCAGCATTAGAATGCCCAGGGGATCTCCAAAACAAACGTATAGGAACCATAACGCAATAGCGTCAAAGGATCCTGAAACATATTACCAACTTTCTGTGTTTATCCCATTTATGAAGTACTTTCTGCAACAGCTGCTTCAGCGATTCCTTAGTCCCAGATAGTTTCTGGAGTCACTGCAATACCTACTTTGGTATCTTGGTGCAGACAGCTATAGAGGGAGCAAGCTGAGTTAACTCTGTGGAGGAGAAGTTGAATGCAGTCGGGAAACGTGGCACCAAAATATTTCATAACGTGCTTAAAAGAATGTAATAAGAACATTTCCCCCACTCTACATCGATTCTGAAGATTGGTTCAACAATTCCCGTCACTACGGCTACGGTCGAACCTCTTTTTTCTACCCTGAGATGAGTGAAATCTTATACCAGGAGTGCCTCAGATCAGGAACGGCTTAATGGATTGGCCTTATTATCCATACACAGGGATGTTCCAGTCAATGCAGAAGAAATTTTGGATAAACTAGCCCACAACAAAAAGGAGGCATTTTTTATAATTGCAATTTTACAATGTTGTTTCAATATAGTATGTACCATATATTCTACAAACTTTGTTTTCCCTTTTTATCAATACTACCTTCCCTCTGTCAAAATGTCCATCCCGCTCCGAAATTTATCGCTGGGTTTGCCCCTGGCTCACAGAACTGATAGACCATTTGAATTATCCTTACTCTTTGCCTATCTACTTCAGTTCTGTCCTAAGATGGATGATAGACTATCTACTAGGGCCCAACCGATATGGATTTTTGGTGTCCAATACCGATATATTGATAGCGTATACGATACCGATATAATTCCCGTCCGAAAAAGCCTTACCTATAGTTTAAACGCCCTATTCTCTGCCCATAAGTAGTATAGAAAACATGGGTTCTGGACCACATCAATAATCAATTCAAATTACAGCATTTTCAGTCCATTTTACATCATTTTAACAACAAAATTTTTCACGTTTTGAACATTTTCCATCCCTACATTCAAAATGAAAGCAAGTCCTTGGAAATCAAATTTGGTCTCATTTTTATATACTTTTTCACAATATGAACAGGGGTTTCTGCCTCACCTAAATCACCCCATCAATTTACCCTATTTCCAATTGTATTCACACCCTTTTGGATGAGAGTTTCCGACATTTTTACGAATCTCAAGCTTTAAGATCAAAACAGGTCTTGTGAAATAAGAATTTTATGAATTTGTTAAATAAGAGTTTAATTATATTCCATTTTTCCTATGCTGCTGATGAAATGTAATAATTTAATATTATTTAATTTTAAGTGGATGGTTCAATATCAATATCTAAATAATTTAGATTATCTTTATTTATTATTTTGATGAACCTTTTAAATCATACCTTTATCTAATTTTTTAAATTTCTTTTCAAGATCAGCTGCTTTAGAATCAAAATCGTTAAATGCAAATAGATCAACCATTTCACCTTTAAAATCAATAATGATAACAAGTTTATTTCCATATTTCGTTTTTGCACATTGCATTCCTTTAATCGAGCATTCCATTCCAATGTCTAAATCTTCTTTCCTACTATTTCGAATATATTTATTTACAATTTTCATTTCGCTTAAAAGCTTCTCCATTAATTAATAAACTATTGTATTAAACAAATTCTCAAATCGAAAACTATTTATATATTACCATCCCATTAATATATAACTCTAAACAAGTCTCCATGGCGCATCTGGTTAAAGCGATTGACGCAGAACCTTCAAGCGCAGTAGCCGGCGTATTTTTATGAATGTTGCGATACAGATAAGAGAAAATAAAATACTCAGTAATCATAAGAGAGATTATGGAGCTACAAGGAGCCCAGAAAAACAATCCCAAAAAACGGGGAAGATCGTATAAAATTACATTTGGCTTTCTTCTCACATTTCTTTCATTCGATGAAATAAATGTGGGAAGAAAGCCAAACACGCGTCAGAAGTCTGTACGCAATCGTGTCCGACTTGTTCACAAGTGCTCATTTGAAAAGAATTCTCAACTGTTGAAATCAAACCTAAAGGTAATGACGCGTTATATGGTTAGATGGCATATGAGTATGTATAGATTTTTATAAAGTTTAGATTTTTATAGATTTATAGTATATATTTAAAGTATAGATTTATAGATATGTATAGATTTGTTGCATGTATAGATTTAGGGAAAAGATGGTTTGTATTTTTAAAGTTTTGGAAAATATAGTGTGGAAAGTAAGAAGGTTCTCTATTTATGGTTACACATTTACAGAATTTGTGCAATATTTATAGCCATTTAATTTCACTTGCTTCAAGTATTTTTCTCGAGGAAAAAACTGTATTGTTTCCGTAATTCATTTTCTCTTTTAATTTTTTTTTTCATTAATCAATTCGCCCAATTTATGCATAGTAAGTAATTCTAAATAGAATGAATATAATACTCAGTATTATAAAACTTATAAATGAGTTTTATACTCAGCCTTTCTTCCTGCTATTCTTAGATATTTTTGAAGTATTTCAATCAGAACTGTACCAAGACTTAAAGATGCAAAGGGTAACATAGCAAATGCAGATAAGCCTGAAGCACTAAATATAAATTTAGATACTAAGAAAGCATTACTAACGTTTCCATAGCATTTAAAGCTTCTACAACAAACAAATAATCTCTTTTCTAGTTCTAGTATAAGCAATATTCAACCGAAAACGACAGTACCACGTTGTTTTCGGGATGTCGACGGAAATGGAGGACAAATTATTCTTGAATGCTGTGTTGAACTTCGTGAGCCGTAGTATGGAAAGAGGAGAAAAACTGGAGGGAATAATTGATACAGGCGTCGGATTTTTCACACCAGAAGAAATTCTGAAAACCAAAGAATCGCTCCATAAACTAATGCAGTTTACAACACGCTGTAAAATTCACGCAAAAGATGAAGAGAATTTTACGGAAATTTGCAGATGGATTCACCAAGCTCACGTCAAGAAGACCAAATTGCCGACCTTTGTTATTGACTCTCCCTGCTCAGTCCCAACTACTAGTGAAGCTACTGCAGCAACCGTTGCTATTAAGGTAAATGAATTGTCTCTAGTTATTAAGAACCATTTTGCTATTAATGCCAACAAACCCATCGAATGGCCAAGCGCTTAAAACCAGCCTGATAAGCCTTCCTATGCAATCATACTGAAAAATCTGCCAGAGTCGCTTGATAACCCCAGTTCTAGTAATATATTAATAGATTCGGTATTTGCGGATAATAGTGACATATATGAATTAAGGAGAGTCAAATCGGACTGGAAACTAGTTGTTTGCTCGAAAAACACAGCTGAAACCCTTGTTGAATCAATCAAGACCAACCAGCCGCAGATCTCTGCTGCCATAAAGAGCCCTAACTATATTGTGTTAGGTTTCACTAACTATATTAGTGAAACGAGTCCCCTCTGACGTATCGGCGAATGACCTAACTGCACTGATCCCCAGAGCTACGAAGTCTGAACAGCTTGGCAGTTCCCGTACGTTCAAAGTATTTTTCAGCTGTCGATAGGATTTGGATAAATTTCTTAAGGACTCTGTGAAGATCTATTACGATACAGAAAACGTGGAGACGTGGTCTGACCACGTCTCCAAAAAGAACGATGCAGAAAAGTATACTCGTGCTATGTTTTGCGTTTCCTGCAAGAAAGCAGGTCATACCTGCTATAGCGTAAAGTGTCCGAAAAACCAGCAAAAGGCAACTCATTAACATGATGAATAACGAAATCTCTAACATTTCACTAATTTCTTGGAATATAAACGGAAATTTTTCCAATCGGTCTCTTGTGGTTGACCAGTTTGTGAATAAATATAATGTGATATGCCTGCAAGAACATTTCATCACAGAAGCTGGCAAAAACCTATTAAATCTCTGGCCGTCCTACTCTGTGTTCTCCGTGCCTGCAAAACGTTCATCTTTGCGGGGTCGCCTGTCTAGTAGTGTTGCCACGTTGGTTAGCAATCTTCTCGCGTGCAAGGTATATGATAGCACTGACAGTTTTACTGCAACTACTCTAGATTACCTCCTAGTTAGAAACGCGTATCTTCCAAATGATTCACGTGACGCCAAATCTGATGGTGGTGTTGCTATACTACTACTAACAACTCACCGCAGCACCAAGCCGCCTGAGGCCAACACAGCTACGCACGATCCTCCTCCACCCTAATCTATTCAAAGCCTCCCTTTTTACACCCGCCCACGAAGTTCCCATTTCCTTTAAATCTTTCTTTATGACGTCCTCCCCTTCCATATGGGGACGACCGGCTTTCTGTTGATCCCTAAACGGTTCGCCAAAAGGAACGATATTCGGAAATATTTCATCTGTTGCCCGCACAACTGGTCGCAGTCATCTCAACCTTTCTTTCCTTTTAGCTATAGAAATCTGTCTAGTGTCATATTTTCCGTATATCGCAATGTCTGAAATGCGGCTGGTCAGTCGGGTACCCAGAACAATCCTTAAGCAATTTCTCTGGAAAACATCTAGCAAAACTTCATCCGCTTTTCGGAGCGTCCATGCTTCAGAGCCATATTTGACCACTGTCATCAATGTAGCTTCTAATATTCTAATCTTGGTTTGCAGACTTATCTTCCTATTCTTGCAGACTTTTTTTAACTGTAAAAAAACACCCTGAGCCTTGGCTATTCTATTTTTAACATCTTCACTGCTCCCACTATCTTTACTAATAATACTACCAAGGTAAGTGAAGCTGTCCACCTGATCAATCTTTCATTACCCAACGTAACCTTTTCATCTTCAATTATTCCTAGCCTTAGTGACTTAGTCTTCCTAACATTAATTTTCAAACCAATTCTAGCACCCTGAACTCGCAAAACCTCTAAAACTTCATTCATTTTGCTCACACTTTCATCTAGGATGCTTAAATCATCAGCATAATCCAAGTCCAGAAGACTTTTTCCTTCCCATTTGATTCCGTGGTCTCCCATTGCCTTTCCTGTGCTCCTTAAAACAAAGTCCATCAAAATAATCCATATAAAGGGGGATAGAACACAGCCCTGCTTAACTCCTGATTTAATACAAAACCAGCTGCTAACCTCATTTCCACCTATAAGTGCTGCCAAACTATCCCGCTGCCTTAAAAAAGCCGAACGCTAGTCCCTTGAATGTATAATAGTGGGTGACTTTAACTGTAATTTAGAAGTTGACATTAGTGCCCAAAATAGTCGTTGTTGCATTCTAATAGGGATACTTGAGAACCGTTTTACTATTCACCGGAAGAACCAGAACTTTTCGTATATCCACCAATCTGGTTCTACGTCCAATATAGACCATATTGTTAGCTCTAGTTCTTTGCCAGTACGTGAGATTCTTGTCCTTCAGAATAGTTTCACCTCGGATCATTTCCCAGTTCAGTGTATTATCAGTAGCCCTACCCCGTTTTTCGCTGAAAATAATTCGTCAGTACTCACTTAGAGGTGGCATAAGGTTCCAGTTTGGCATAAAATTCATAAAGAAAAGTTCTACGAATTTTGTGATCTTGTTCTGTCGAAAAATCGTTTACTGTTTGACATACTAATGAAATTCTCTCCTCGTGATGAAAGAGATGCACGGCTAGGTCTTAATATTTATTACGCCGAACTGACCCATGCTCTTCTGTTTGCCAAATCTCAGGGAGTACCCAAGTCTCGTGCCAGACAAAAAACTCAAGAAAAGGGATGGTCTTCTAACCCTTTGTTACAATTAACATACGACCGAGCTACCTTCTGGTACGAATGTACCAGAAGGTAGCTGGAAAGAATGTGGTAGACCACACTCAGGAGTAGTTAAAGAGACTAGATTTGCATCTAAGCATAGGTTGGGGAAGGAACTTGCTCGTCACCGTGTGCAGTTGAAATCTGAGCTCTCTGAAAAAGTAATTAAAAATCCTAATCTGTTATTGAAAATGTTTGATAAGAAGGAGTCAGTGGGTCCCGAGACAGATATCCCATCTTTAACATGGATAAACTATTACCTTGATGAGTTTTCAGCCCCAAAATAGGATCTTGACATTTCTGTTCAAGAGAAGCTTTCATCCCTCCTCTCATCAATTCCAGATACAGATTTCATATTTACCCAATCACAGGTTGCGTCCGCGGTCCGACGGTTGAAAAAGAAGAAGGCGGCTGGCATTGACCGTGTATCTGCCCTTCACCTTAGCCATTGCAGCCCGACTTTCATGGGGCACCTAACTCTTCTCTTTGAGATGATCTTCACCACTGAACTCGTACCATTGGAATTCAGTAGTGGGTCGCTTAGACCAGTCCCGAAGAAAGGAAAAAGTACTTCGGTATGTGCTTCGTTCAGACCGATCACAGTAGCACCAACGCTTTGCAAAATCTTCGAACTTTTGGTCATTGATGAAATCCAGGAAAAATGCTGGACTCCCCCTTCCTGGTTTGGGTTCCAGAGGGGTCTTGGTTGCGGCCACGCCATTTCTGCTTTGGCTTCAGTCTTGATTGACGCTGATGAATCAAAGGAGTCCATTGTTATAGGTCTACATGACGTCTGCCATGCCTACGAATCGCTTCTCCATGACCAACTCATTCTGGATGTGGGTTTGAGAGGTGTACAGAAGGACATCCTAATACCCACTAAAGACATGTACGACCACCTACAGGCTGTACTCCTACTTCCTGGCCATTGTTGAGCCCTCACTGAATATACACCAGACGTGATGCTGTCCTACCGAGGGAATTCTGTGGTCCCAGTAAAAAAGGGTGCTCGACAAGGATCAGTCACATCTCCTTGTGCCTTTAATAATTGTATTATTGAACCACAGTCTACTATCGAGACAACATGCATAGCTCATGGCATAGACGTTACAATGATAGCTTACGCCGATGACATTCTGAACCCCAGCCGCACAGTTGTAGGTACAGAGACCACCTTCTCCACACTACAATCAAATTACAATCGCATTGGTCTTGAATTTAACCCACAGAAGTCGGATATTCTTCTGTTCAACTGGAGCCAAGAAGAGGTCTCGTCTCTGAGGCTGGGAGAACTGTCTGTAGCCCCTGTCTTGAAAATTATTTACCTTGGTTTACCAATTGGAAAGAATATAAAAACTACCCGCTCCCTTCTTATTGATCATCTCCGTAAACGCCTGGCTTTTGCTTACAGTAGAGTAGTCTCATCTAAAATCCGTTTCAACCGTTTAATTCAGGCTCGACTTTATAACACAGTATCCCTTCCCCATTTCCTGTATCTAATCCCGTTTTGGAGAATTATTCACGAGCCAGAGAAAAGAAGGCTCAGATCCGCGTTTTTTAAGTCTGCGAAGTTTCTTGTTGTGGCTCCCGCCGTGGACAAAAAATTCACACCTTGTTAAGCCATTTTAAATTATGGCCTCGATAGCAGCTGTAGTTGAACAAACTAAATAATACAACGGGAAATTTTATTCTCGCCCTTGATACCGTTTGCAAAGGTAGTAAATCGCTATCCATTTAATTTTTATTCGCACATCTCTTGTCATATTTAGTCTTTTTACCGTATCTTATCATATTTAGACTAGTTGATTGAGTCCGTTGATTTTGAATTGAAGTTATCAATTATTTTGCTGTAGGTTAGGTTAGGTTAGTTGAATTGAAGTTATCAATCATATTGCTTATTATTCTTCAGTACTTGGGAGTTTAAAAAGTAAAATTTTTTACGTACCTGCAGTGCAGTGTATAATTGAGTTTTTGTTTCTCGTCTTTGTAATTTGTTCGATTATGTGTAATGTGTTGTAATTTGTTTTTTGTGTGTGTTTTAGTGACACTCCGTCTTTTGTACCTTTTTTTGACGGGTAATAAATAAATAAATAAAAAATATAAACTTTAAATAAAATTCTGTGGATCTATTCCCTTAAATCTTCTTTTTATATAATCAACACACAAATGCCATAAATCACATCGTCAAAATTTTTGAATTGAGTAGAATGAGAGGCAATTTGTTTATTTGAAGCTGTTAAGTAGTTAACAACTTTATTTCCGGGTTGGATTCCAAAAGAATCACAAAATTCTACTAATGAGTACTTGGGATTATTTAATTAACATGTCCAATGCATCCCAGGTGATCCCATGCAGTCATAATTGATTACACCACATTATTTTTTCTTTATTTTACTTAGTAAGTTATCTCGAGAAAAAACAACTTCGAAAATAAGGAATATGACCTAATTCATTCAATATATCAATATTTGTCAACAGTGTCATGTGATTTTTGATTTTTTTCTGACGTTCCCCGTTTTTTGGAAACAAGCATTCTTTGAATTGTGAAATCTCAGCTTCAAAGACTTTTCTGGGTCTTCCACGCTGTTTAGGTAACTCGCTGTTTAGGTAGCGTTTTCGTAGAAACTTCAAAAAAGGCTCATTCGATTGGAAATCCAAAGGGCTAATGCTCTTTTTAATAGTTGAAAGGGATTGGAGGGCAATTAACCCCCTCTCAAGCCCACCATTTCCCCAAACACATCCAATCAAAATTTTGTGATAGCCATTTTATTCAACGTATTTGAAAGCTCTGGAAATTAGGTATTTGATTATGACATTCCGCCCCTCCCCAGCATTCAAGGCAATGATTGGGTTATGACCTGGGGCATATAAGTTTTTTTTTTCAAAACTTCAAAAAGGGCTCATTCAATTGGAAATTGAAAGGGTTAGTGCCCTTTTTAATACGCTAGTCGAAACTCATTGGAGGGCCACTAACTCCCACCATATCCCCAAACACATCCATTAAAAATTTTGATATAGCGATTTTTTTAAATACAGTTGAAAGTTCTGGATATCATGTCTTTGAGGATGATAAACCCCCCACACCGCTCAGGGCAAGGAATGTAAAATATGCCCTGGGGGCAAATAAGGCTTTTATAGAGAGCGTTTTCATAGAAACTGCAAAAAGGGCTCATTCAACTCAAAATTGAAAGAGCTAGTGTCCCTTTTAATAGTTAAAAGTCATGGGAGGAAAACTAACACCCCTCCCACGTCCACCATTTCCCCAAACACATTCAATAAAAATTTTCAGATATCCATTTTGTTCAACGTAGTTGAAAAGTCCAGAATTATGTCTTTGAGGATGACAATCCCCCCACAGCCCTCAGCGCAAGAGTTGTAAGTTATGCCCTAGGGGTATATAAGGTTTTTATAGGAAGCGTTGCCATAGAAACTTCAAAAAGGGTTGATTCGATTTGAAATCGAAAGGACTAGTGTCCTTTGTAATAGTCGAAAGTGATTGGAGGGCACCTAACCCTTCTTTCACGCTTACCATTTACCCAAAAACATCCAATCAAAATTTTGAAATAGCCGTATATTTATGGCTATCTCAAGAGGTTTTAAAAAAAAACCTCTTTTCCATGCCATGCAAGAGGTAAAGATCTTGGTACTTTTTATAGAGGCTTCGGCAGTTGTTTTTTTTCTCCTTAAGATTAGTCAAATATTACTTGTTAATTGTACAAGCAAGTCAGAAACTAGTAGCTAACTTACCAGTTGTCTACTGTAGCCACTAATCCTCTCCTTGATTTATATATATATATATATATATATATATATATATATATATATATATATATATATATATATATATATATATATATATATATATATATATATATATATATATATATATATATATATATATATATATATATATATATATATATATATATATATATATATATATATATATATATATATATATATATATATATATATATATATATATATATATATATATATATATATATATATATATATATATATATATATATATTATATATATATATATATATATATATATATATATATATATATATATATATATATATATATATATATATATATATTGAAAAAGTATTGAGTATCTTCCGCTAAGTTATTCAGAGCCCAAGTTTTCCCATAAGAAGTAACTGAAAGCGGAATGTTTATTTTTTAATATAATTTAAATAAAACACGTTAAAGTCACCATGACTAAAATAAAATATTCCAGTAATCGAACCTTAATAATCAAAAGTGATTGGAGGGCAACTAACGTTCCTCTCACGCCTACTATTTCCCCAAACACATGTAATCAAAATTTTGAGATAGACATTTTGTTCAACATAGTTGAAAGTTCTGGAAATTGGGTCTTCGCCAGCGCTGTCGTAGAAACTTCAAAAATGACTCATTAAATCGGGAATTTAGAGGGCTAGTGCCCTTATTAATAGTCAAAAATGATCGGAGGGCAAACACCCCCCCCCCACGCCTATCATTTCCCCAAACACTTCCGATCACCATTTTGTTATTTTGAGTATGACAACCCCCTCACAGCCCTCAGGGATAAGGTTAAAAGTTATGCCCCGGGGGCATATAATGTTTTTTTAGAAATTGTTGTCATAAAAGCTTCAAAAAGGACTTTTTCGATTGGAAATTGAGAGGCCTATTATCCTTTTTAATAGTCAAAAGTAATCGGGGGGATAATCACCCACCACGCCCATCATTTCCCAAAACGTTTCCGATCAACATTTTAATATGGCAATTTTGTTCAACATAGTTGAAAGGTCTGGAGATTATGTATTTGAGGATGACAACCCCCCCCCCCCGTATGCCATAGGAAAATGGTTGTAAATTATGCTCTTGGGGTATATAAGGTTTTTATAGAAACTAGTGTCGTAGAAGCTTCAAAAAGGGCTCATTCGATTGCAAATTGAGAGGACTAGTGCCTTTCTTATTAGTAGAAAGTGATCAGAGGGCACATGCCGCCCTCCCCACGCCTATCTTTTCCTCAAAAACTTTCAATCAAAATTTTGATACAACTATTTTGTTCAGCCTATCAGAAAGGCCTGGAAATTATGTCTTTGAGGATCCCCCTAGCCCTCAGGGCAAGGGTTGTAAGTTATATCCAGGGTACATGTAAGGCTTTTATAGAAAGCGTGGTCATAAAAACTTCAAGGGGGGATCATTAAATTGGTAAACACATACTCTAGTGCTCTTTTTAATAGTTAAAGTGGTCGGAGGAAAGCTACCTCCTCCCTCCTACACGCACGTCATATTGTCCCGAAATAGAAAGTTTGAGATAGCCATTATATCCAAATAGTCTAAATATCATATACGGTAACAAGGCTTTTGGGGTTGAAACAAACCCCAGAGACTAGGAGCAAGGCATGTAAATTATGTCAAGGGGGTATATAAGGTTCTTATGGAAGGGGTGGTTGTTTAACTTAAGAGAGCCTCAAAGGGGGAAACACCCCCTAAAAGTTATAGAACATTAATGAAAATCCCACTATCAGAATCAGCATATCAGAAAACTGTACTATACAGGTCTCAAGCTCCTATCTGCAAAAATTTGGAATTTTGTATTTTTTGCCAGAAAAAAGATCACGGATGCGTGTTTATTTGTTTTTTGTTTTTGTTTTTTTTCCAAGGGTGATCGCGTCGACTCACTGGACCTAGAATACTTGATAGGGCTCATTCGAACAGAAATTAAAATTTCTAGTGCCCTTTTTAAGTGACCCAAAAAAAGGAGGGCAACTAGGCCACCTTCCACGCTCGTTTTTTCCCATAAGTCACCCGAGCAAAATTTTGAGATAGTCATTTTGTTCAACATGGTCGAAAATATAATAAATATTTCTTTTAGGAGGACTTAATCCCCCAAAGTTCCTGGGGGGAGGGCTGAAATTTATGAACTTCACCCAATGTTTACATATAGTATTTATTGGTTATTGGAAAGCATACAGACGTTTTCAGGGGGGATTTTTTATGGTAGTAGGGGGGGGGGCGGGGGTTATGTTGGAGGATCTTATCATGGGGGAAGGTACATTGCTATGAAGGGGGGGCCGGATTTCCCAGTATTATTTAAAAAACGATCAGAAATTAAATTTAAAAAAAACAAGTTTTTCAACTGAAAGCAAGGAGCAACATCAAAACTTAAGACGAAAAGAAATTATTACGTATATGCTTGGGTTCTCCCCCTAGTCAATACCTCGCTCTTTAAGCCAAAGATTTTTTAGTGCTTTCATAAGAGCTATTTATTTTAATTAACGACCTTTGTGATTAAGGGGTCATTTTTACGAGTCGGACAAACGTTTTGAGGGGGTGTAGGTTGAAACCTCCTACCCCCCCCCCCTCCTGGATAAAGCGTTGATGGAAAGTAAATCACTTTTTTACATGAGAAGCCCTTTTTTTCTTCACTGCTTCACTGGAGCACCCCTAGAGCTTTTTAATGGCTTATTTTGAGATAATTTGCGATATCCTATTACCTATTTAAGTATTTAGGTATCAAAAACCACTAGTGCCATTTACAGCCTTTACGTCTGGCGGCTTCATTAAAAAGTTGAAAATGTCAAAAAGAACTGCATATTTGATGATATTACTCTATAATCTAGTAGGACCAAAGATGAAGTTTCTTACTAACTCATATGTAATTGATATATTTTATTTTTAACAATTAAAAGTCAAAACCAATTTTGCATAGAGTAGGCCTAGGCTAGCTCAAGTAGGCTGGTTAAATTAAAGATAGTAGGCCAACTGGGGACAAAATTGCGTCTTTCTGTATCCTAAGTAATTTTAAAGTTCCTGAAAAGGGAAGTATTTAGCAGTTTTGGGTCAAACAAGGTCACCAGATTCTAAATGGCGTTGGTGGTTTCTCTCTTAAGCTCCTACAAGTTTCTCATACCCTCTGGGGGATAACCTTTAACTTAAGGTATATATTTGCTCTTCAGCAGGCGATTTTGTGACAAGCCTGTAGCCATAACATGCAACAAAGGACAATATGTTTCACTCATTAAATTCATTTGCCTAAAATCTATCCATTCACTGAGCCAGAATTATGATATTGTCAAGGGCATATCCAGGATTTTCACTCGAGAAGGGCGGATTTTTTCTGGTGATTTTGCAAAAAAAAAACATAGCAAATTTATTTTATACACATATTTGTTACGTTTTTAGAGTCGGACAAAAATTACAGGGAGGGGGGTTAAAACCCGCAACCTCCTCCCTCTGGATGTGGCCTTGGATATTGATTATACTTTTTTTATAGAAGGGTTTAGACGATAAATATAAGTTCAAATAGGGATAAAATTCTTTCAATAGACAGTGATGACGATAACAGTGATGGAAACTCGCAAAAATACCCGATATTTCGGTCACATATGCAGTGACCGTCTCCAAAATTATCTAATGATTTAGACTTGCTTAAAAATAGGAACATTCTCCTTTTTCCAACGATTTAAAAAAAAATCTGTATACCAAATTTCAAAAATTGGTAGATGGGTAGAATCACAGGGTACATAAACTATAAATACGCATGAGAGAAGCCAGGCTTTTATTAAACAAATAATAGACATACCTTACACTAAAGTAATAATATCAACTAAATAATCTTAAAGAATTTAAGAAAAGTACTCCACAAACGTCGTCTTAGAACTATGATCTTCTACCAGTTAGAAAAAAAATGACATCAGCAAAGCTGCTCATTCACACATTCTTGATCACACCCTGAAATAGAAAAGGAAAATGAAACGTTTTCTAAAATTTCAAGAAGTAAAAATATCAATGAAATTTACATTTTTTTTTAGCTTAATACTTCATGACATTATTATGGTAAATCATTTGTTCTACTTAGGATTCGGATAGGAGATAAATAAAAGTTCGAATAAGGATAAACCCTTTTATTAGACAATGATAATTTACAAAATCTACTGGATATTTACGTCACCTGTGCAGTGACCGTCATCAGCAGAAATACTAAAATAAAAGAATCAAGACCAATAATATATATACAAAATAGCATAATTACCTATTGTTTAATGCGATTATTATTTTTTCAATGCAATATTAGAAGTAACTCTCCTTGACCTTCAAGGTTCCGGTTCGTTAGTTTTATTTGAACTAACAATCAGACAGAAATCAAACACATTGGGTAAAATAAACCTTACTTTATCTGACCTCAATAAATTATCGTAAATAGACTTGAAGGTAAAATCACCTATATCTGTATTTATATTCCCTCTCGTATATGTAGGCGTAGATATACTAGCAAGGGAACGCCACAAAGATATGTAGGGTACCTTCATAGGAGGTGCGGACTAAGTGAAAACCTAGTCTCTGGGGGTCAATAATAGAAACTAGGGCACCCTTGCCTGGGGCCTTATATACAGGTGGAGGAGGAAGAAGGCCCCCCAGACACTCAGTAGGTCCCATCGGCATGTGGACATGTCCTGTGAGTTACAAGACTTCTATCAGCAATAGGATAAATTTCATGGTGACACAGAACACCATCGTTGGAGGATCCTCTATAGAAGAAAAACTGCAGGGCATAAAATTCAGATCTATTGACAATGCCCACTGCATAGGCCTGCCTTGACTCTATAGGATTACCCAAAAGACTGGAACCCTTGCGGTCAACTCTATTCCCACTTGAGGAGTGGCACCCCTTTAGGAAATTATAGCTTAGTAACCGACACAGCGTTTGCACGGGAATCTGATTAATGGGAAGTAGAAGATCTCCTCGTTTACATTGTCGTCAGTACTGCCACCATAGACGATGTGACTATTATAGTCGAAGTTTCCGTCGTCGTTTGAATTCGTATTCATAATGACCACAATTATCATCTTTGCTACCTTTTACCTCGCTGATATCATTTTATATTCAAATATCTCAAAATACTTCTACAAATGTTGCCATTGTCGTCAGTATGGCCACCACAGACGATGTGACTATTATAATCATAGTTTCTGTCACGGTTTGAATTCGTATTCAAGATGAACACAATCATTATCTTTGTTACCTCTTATCTCGTTGATATCATTTCCTTTTCAAATATGTTAAAACACTTCTACAAATGTTGATATTGTAGTCAGTATTGCCACCACAGAAGATGTGACTATTATAATCGAAGTTTCTTTCACCATTTTAATTCGTATTTATAATGACCCCATTACCTCGTTGATATCATTTTCTAATCGAATATTTCAAAATAATTGTACAAACGTTGACATTGTCGTCGGTATTGCCACCACAGACGATATGACCATTATAATCCAAGCTTCTGTCATCGGTAGGATTCGCATTCACAATGACCAAAATTATCATCTTTGTTACCTCTTGCCTCATTGAAATAGTTTTCTAGACAAATGTCTCAAAATACTTCTACAAATGTTGACATTGTCGTCAGTATTGACACCACAGACGATGTGACTGTTATAATCGAAGTTTCTTTCACCGTTTGAATTGGCATTTATAATAACCACAATTATCATCTTTGTTACCACAAGCCAACGCTCTCTTCGTTTCTAGGGTCACTGTTCCCACTGTCAATCTGTATTTCCGAGTTGCCACCATGATCTGTAATCTGTTGTCTTCTGAAATTTTGATGTGTAGAATTCGTATGTGGTTTTCTTTTGATGGTTTGCATCTTCTTTTTGAGGAATTCCCTGTGGGTAGAATTTCTTTGGCACTAGGTTTTTCTTGCCAGGTTGAATCTTGCACCAGTTGTTTCTGGGCTGCTGGGTCGAATTATGAGAGAATTGAATTCTGAAAGGATGTGTTATATAGATGTATAGATTCGTGTGCGGTTTTATTTTGATGGTTCGTATTTTGTTTTAGAAAAATTCCCTATGGGTAGAATTTCTTTTGCACTAGGTTTTTCTTGCCAGGTTGAACCTTACACCAGTTGTTTCTGGGCTTCTGGTTGAATTTTGAGTGAATTGAATTCTGAAAGGGTGTATCATAGATGTGTAGAATTCGTGTCTGGTTAGGTTTCGGTGGTTTGTATTTTGTTTTTGAGGAATTCCCTGTGGGTAGAATTTCTTTTGTACTAGGTTTTCTTTGCCATGTTGAACCTTGCAACAGTTGTTTTGTGGGCTTCTGGTTGAATTTTTGAGTGAATTAAATTCTAAAAGGGTGTATTACATAGATGAGTAGAATTCCTGTGTGGTTCTGTTTTGATGGTATGTACTTATGGTTTTGAGAAATTCCCTATGTGTAGAATTTCTTTTGCACTAGGTTTTTCTAGCTAGGTTGAACCATGCATCAGGTGCTTCTGGGCTGCTGGATTTAATTTTGAGTGAATTGAATTCTGAAAAGCTGTATTTTGTAGATTTGTAGAATTCGTGTGTGGTTTTATTTTGAAGGTTTGTATTTGGGTTTTGAGGAAAGCCTTGTGCGAAATATTTCTTTTTTACTAGGTTTTACTTGCTATGCTGAATCTTGCACCAGTTGTTTCTGGGCTGCTGCGTTGAATTTTGTGTGAATTAAATTCTGAAATGATGTATGATATAGATAAGTATAATTCCTGTGTTGTTTTATTTTGATGGTATGTACTATGGTCTGAGAGATTCCCTATGTGTAGAATTTCTTTTGTACTAGATTTTTCTAGCCAGGTTGCACCGTGCACCAGTTGTTTCTGGGCTGCTGGGTTGAATTTTGAGTGAATTAAATTCTAAAAGGGTGTATTATATAGACAAGTAGAATTCCTGTGTGGTTTTGTTTTGATGGTATGTACTTTGGGTTTTGAGGAAAGTCCTATGTGTGAAATATTTCTTTTGCACTAGGTTTTACTTGCTATGTTGAATCTTGCACCATGTTGCTTCTGGGCTGCTGGATTTAATTTTGAGTGAACTGAATTCTGAAATGGTCTAATATATGAACTTGTAGAATTCGTGTGTGATTTTATTTTGATGGTATGCACTATGGTCTGAGAGATTCCCTATGTGTCGAATTTCTTTTGTACTAGATCTTTCTAGCCAGGTTGCACCGTGCACCAGTTGTTTCTGGGCTGATGGGTTGAATTTTGAAGGAATTAAATTCTTAATGGATGTATTACATAGCAAAATTATATTATGTATTATCTGCAAAAAAATGTAAATAAATAATTAAATTAAATCAAAACTCGCGTAAAACTGTGTTATTTGATCCATAAAAATTTAGCTCAGTTGATTAAATTGACCAATTTACTAGAACAGTTTCAAAAGAACAATATTTGTAGCTTCAATTTGAATTAATTTTAAAAAGGTGCTTCCTAAATCAAACATTCTAATGCAAATTGAAAAGTGATTGTAATACCTAAAACAAGCAAAAATAAAGTCGTATGATAAACAGAAATTCAAAAAACAACAATTATTATTAATAGATAAATTAAACCTAAAATAAAATAAAATAAAATGAATAACCAAGTCAAACTTAAAACGAACAAAAAGTACCACAAATAAGGATGGATCACAACCCTTTGAGACCCCTCAAGAATGCCAGAGTATTATTTCAGCCGCACTGAAAACAAAATACAATAGCTTGTATTTCTTCTTTTTTTGTATTAACAGATTGTAAAATTAGAAAACACTCAAACTTCCGGGATTATTTTCTTATGACGAAAGAAAAATGGTTTTACCCTAAATTTAAAATTCTACTTAACCAAGAAAGAAAACTTTTCCTGGATGTTCCAAATCAATCCCTAATCCATAAGGCAAAAAAATTGTAGGCCTACCTACAAAACTACGCATGACATTCGTCACCTTTAAATAAGATTTTCTAACATCATGCGATATGTATAATGCGGTATAGTCACTTGCTTTTGTAGAAAAAAAATGCATTCTCTCTTGTGAGAATTCAAATTCTAAAACCCAATGACTAATATTTCCACTCTCCGCAAGGCCGTACCCAGGATTTTTTTTCGGAGGGGGTTTTAATTTTTAAAAAATCGGGGGGCAAAATTAAATCTAAAAAACGTGCACAAAATTTTTTTATATCCATTTTTGTTACGTTTTTACGAGTCAGACAAACATTTCAGTGGGTTTAAAACCCCCCTAACTCACCCCCCCCTGGCGTGGCCTTGACTCTCCGAATGAACTCTTCTGTTAAACAATCGGACATACGTTAAACAATCAATCTGATTTTATTGAATTAATATACAATGCATTTACATTGGTACTTCCTTCCAATTAAGTCTATTAAGTTAATTAGGGTACATTACTTTCGCAAGGTATCAAAAATCTGTTTTTGAAAGGTTTTTTGATTCACCAATTTAAAATATTACTTTCTTTCAGTGTGCTTGGTTCAAATATTTAATGATTTAAACTTCGAGTCAGGCAAAATGGGTTCTTTGGGGGAAGGTGCTTGATCTCAAACTAAATTGTTTTTTTTTTTTACATTAAAGGTGGCTTATGTAATTATGGATATAAGTTTAAAACCAATCAAAGAAGAAAAACCCCTCACGTTTGCAGCCCCCCTGGCAATGTTCCATCCTTTCTGGGAAATATTCCACGACATTGTCCTAGGAAATGATCCCTGAAATTTTCAAGTCTTTTGGACAAAAAGACTTAAGTATGTAGTTGTAGAGCATATAAAAAAAAGGGTTTTACCCCGTTTTCCAGCCCTCTTTCTGGAAAATCCATATTTCTCAATTTTCTTTTATATATGGCTTCCTTGGTCCAAGAACTTGAAGATATTATCTTCAAGCCGACTGCCATGTTGGGAAGGCCAGGGAGCCCAGCCTGTTTTTTAGTCTATTGGGGTCCTTTTGGCCCAATAGTTTAATTGGCCCGTAATTTTCATTCTCAGGCATGAAACAATTTTGAACTCCCTCACGTACAAACACACACATACACAATTCTGAGGTCTCTTGGTCCAAGGACCGATCTGTGAAAGTTTAAATGCAATTGGACATCTAAGACCTTCTTCCAATGTCATAATCAATAGTCAATCTAGATTTTTGACACTAAGGCTATAAATATTTCTTAAGTAAACTTGTCTAGGTTGGTTCCTGGAAACCACAATCGATGTTAGTAATATTCAGTTGCATAAAAAGCCAAGAAAGTAATAAGAAATACTTACCACTTTTACACCCATTCTTTCAAATCCATCCCTCAAAACTGAAAGAAAAGACATAGGATAAAGAAAAGACATAGGATAAAAGATAAGGACCTAGACAAAGGATAAAGTAATGAAACAGAATAAAGGATAAAAGATAAACAAAATCAGGAAGGTAGGATTTGGAACCTATTATAAGATTAGAATAAATACAGACTAATCAGTGTATTGCATTTTCAATTGGTTTTGATTAAAATCTATTTCTAAATTACATCTGCCAAAGACTTGATCCTGTTTTTGCAGTGTCGCAGCTTCTAATTGCCCCTTATAATTGAATTATGGCCCCTTTGAGGACCCTTTTGTGGATTTTATTATTTGGAGTTTCCTATCTCAGTTTCTAAAATAGATCACTTTTGAAAACCCTTTTGTTGACTATTCCAGGCTCAAATTTACGAGGCTCAGTTTTCCAGGCTCAAATTTACGAGGAATGATCCAGAATCCTACTCAGAGGGAGTCAGCCAACAGAGGTTGTCTGAAGACTTCAACGCGCTTCGATACAGCCCCCCTCCCCTAGTGATCTGACACTATTTCTAGTGATTTTTTATATTGTCTAAGCAAAATAATCAATCACTACTTTCGTACATAAATCACTAGATTATACAAGAGAATCGCTAAATCAACCAGAAAAGCACTAAAATCTCGTGATTTTTTGTCACCAGGTGGCAACCCAG
Source organism: Artemia sp. Qi Xiang Cuo (assembly GCF_049724085.1). Lineage (NCBI taxonomy): Eukaryota > Metazoa > Arthropoda > Branchiopoda > Anostraca > Artemiidae > Artemia > Artemia sp. Qi Xiang Cuo. The sequence continues at coordinate 43,315,023 of NC_142813.1, read as the reverse complement.
ACAAGAATACAAACATCCATCAGTTTGGCTAGCTTAAACGTTATCTGGCTTCTAGAACATTTTTGAGCTAAATCTCTATGGCTAGACAATAAGTACACAGATTAATCACTCGACTAAATTTTCAATTCAAAATTTTATTTCTGAGTCGTATCTGCCAGAGGCTTTGATTCCATTTTTACAGTGTCACAGTTCCCGCAATTAATCCCTTTCAAGAACCCTTTTGTGGACTTTTATGGTTCTCTTTTTGGAGTTTCCTAGGCTCACATTGATACAGAATTATCATGACTTCCATTCAGAAGGAGCAAGCCATCAGAAGGTGATAGCTTCAACGCGTATCAATTCAGCTCTTACGAGAATATACATATCCATTGATTTGGGACTTATCTAGCCTTTCTAGCTAACCCTCTGCACGAAAAGACAACGAGTACACAGTATAATCACAAAACGAAATTTCCAATTAAATGATTTGAAAGCAATCTTAACATTAACATAATAAATGCACTGACTAATTACGCAATTAAATGTTCAATAACAATTAATTAACTTCTATATTTGGATTGTGTCTGCCAGAAAATTTGATCCTGTTTTCACAGTCTCACACCTTTGCAATAAATTACTGTCAAGGATTCTTTTATTAGCTTCTCCTGTTTCTTTTTTGTCTTTTTCGAGCTTCCCAGAGTTTCATATATATAAAATGCCTCAAACCCCCCTGCCAGAGAGAATCAACCATCAGAAGTTGATAGGAGAACTTCATGTGTACTGATTAGGCCGATATGAGAATATCCCTATGTATCGAATAGTTTCAATCGGCTTTAGGTTTGTCCATTCTTTTGAAAGTTTTGGAGTGTTTGTTCCTTGCAGCCCAACATGTTTCAACATTTTGGAAGTCCGACAGTGTTTCATTATCAGGTCACAATCCGGCTATCATTCGATAGCTGACACTCGTTTTTGCCCATAAACTGAATTGTATTTTCTTTTTCTTTTTTTAATTTGTACTTTTCAGCTTATGCAATTTAAAAATAGGCAAAAATGTGCTGAAACAGATAAAGACTTCTAATTTAAAGAAAAGTTTACATCATTCTGTAAGCAAAGCTTTAAGCCCTATAGCTCATTGAACGAATTAACATGGAGCCAATGATCCAATGACATGAGCATCTTGTTTCTTAGGAGCCGAGTTACAGCTGTAGATTTGTTGAAGACGAAATCCCATAGATAGCTTGTCCCCTCTCGAATTTAGAAAAATTCTCTTTTCCGTTTTCCTTGAGAAATATCTCTTTTTCATATTTTCTTCGATTTTTTTTAAAACAGTAAAATTGCCATCTCCCCCTCCTAGAGTTCGAAAATAATTTTGACCCCCCCCCCCCCAACACACTAAATTTTTGTGAATCGAAGCCACTGATCTTCATGCATAGTTTCGTAAATCTTCGATTAAATTAAATAAAATGCACTAATACGGGGTATCCATCACCCTCTCGATCCACCAATGATCAAACAGTTCGTGGTAACGAACTGTAAGTAAGGAGCGACCCGGCTCAATGGTGACCGTAACTCTAAAAAACGGAATTTTGATACCTATAGATACATCAAAAGAATCACATTTTTATGCTGATTTCAAATATATAAATTTCATCAATTTTAGTCTTACCCATCAAAATTTACGTGCCTGAGAATACTTGCCTTATTTTCGGAAAAAGGAGGAAACACTCCCTAAAAGTCATAGGACCTTAATGAATATTATACCATCATATTCAGCGTATCAGAGAACCCTACTGTAGAGGTTTCAACCTTCTATCTTCAAAAATGTGGAATTTTACATTTTTTGCCAGAAGAAAGATCACGGATGCGTGTTTATTTGTTTTTTTTTTTTTTTTTTTTTTTTCCCAGGGGTGATTGTAAAGACCCCGTGGTCCAAGAATATAGTGGGTGGGCTAAGTGGAACGGAAAATAAAATTTCTAGTGCCCTTTTTTAGTTACCAAAAAAATGGAGGGCAACTATGCCCCCTCCCACGCTCATTTTTTTCCCAAAGTCACCCAATCAAAATTTTGAGATAGCCATTTTGTTCAGCATGGTCGAAAATATGATAAAAATGTCTTTTAGGATGTCTTGAGCCCCCACAGTGACCTGGGTGTTGTCTTATTTTTTTTAAATTTAACAAATTTTAATTTTTTTTTTTGTTTTTTGGTAAGTATACAGATTTTTTGAGAGGATATTTTGTGGGGGTGGGGGGGGTTGTAGAGGGGGGGGGTCTATTTGGATGGATCTTTCCTGTTAGGAAGTTTTCAGGGGGGAAGGGGCATTGCTATGAAGGGGGCGCCGGATTTCCCAGCATTATTAAAGAAAAAGATCAGGAATTAAATAAAAAAAAACAAGTTTTTCAACTGATCAACTGATTGTGATTAAGAGGTCATTTTTAAAGAACTGGAAAAAAATTCGAACTATAGTTTAAAGAGCAGGGTATTGACTAGGGGGCGAACCCCCTAATGTACGTGTTAAAAATTTATGAATATAGAAGTTCGTTACGTAAGTTAATTCTAAGTTACGTATATTTATTACTAATAAAAACGTTCGTAAATAAAATTAAACAAGTTTCGAGAAAGCCATTTAACCAAATATAATATGCAAATTTTGTTTTAATTATTCATGTACGGTGAGTCAAAATCAAAACCTGCATTAATTCAAAAACGTTCAAAAATTAAATAAAAAAGACAAGTTTTTTAAACTGAAAGTAAGGAGCGACATTAAAACTTAAAACGAACAGAAATTATTCCGTATATGAAGGGGGCTGTCCCCTCTCAACGCCTCGCTCTTTACGCTAAAGTTTGACTTTCTCACAACTCAATTTTTTTAAACAATAAAAAAACTTTAGCGTAAAGAGCGAGGCGTTGAGGAGGGGACAGCCCCCTTCATATACGGAATAATTTCTGTTCGTTTTAAGTTTTAACGTCGTTCCTTACTTTCAGTTAAAAAGACTTGTTTTTTTTATTTAATTCATCATAAGGATCGTAAAAAAACTAAACAACACTCCTGTCAAAGAATAAAAAAAAGAACGGTTCTACAAAAGATTCTATAAAATTTCATGGTGATATTTTCCCATTAATCATTAGTTTCAAGAGTTTTTAGAATGTATTTTTGGGTCGTTATAGACCTAACTGAAAAAGTGATACATTTAAAAAAGATAAAACTAGATTTAAATTGAAACCATCTATGAAAATAATGTAATACAGTTATCAAACAGTTCGTGGTAACGAACTGTAAGTAGGGAGCGACCTGGCTCAATAGTAGCCGAAACTCTAAAAAACGGGATTTTAATACCAATAGATACATCAAAAGAATCAGATTTTAATTCTGATTTCAAATATGTAAGTTTCATTAAGTTTAAGCTTACCCATCAAAAGTTACGTGCCTGAGAAAATTTGGCTGATTTTCGAAAAAAGGGGAAAGACCCCCTAAAAGTTATAGAACCTTAATGAAAATCACACCATCATATTCAGCGTATCAGAGAACCCTACCGTAGAGGTTTCAAGCTCCTATCTACAAAAATGTGGAATTTTCCATTTTTTGCCAGAAGAAAGATCACGGATGCGTGTTTATTTTTTTTAATTTTTTTTTTCCCCAGGGGTGATTGTATCGACCCGGTAGTCCTAGAATACCGCGAGAGGGCTCATTCGAACAAAAACTAAAAGTTCTAGTGCCCTTCTTAAGTGACCAAAAAAATGGAGGGGAAATAGGCCCCTTCCCACGCTCATTTTTTTCCCAGTGACCCGATAAAAATTTTGAGATAGCCATTTTGTTCAGCATGATCGAAAATATGCTAAACATGTCTTTTAGAATGACTTGATCCCCCACAGTCCCCTGGGTTTGGTATTACTTTTTTTTTATTTAATCATTTTTAACTTTGTTTTTTGTTTTTTGTTATTTTTACTGTATTGTTCTGTGGTGTTTTTTTCGGGTTGGTGGGGGAAGGAGCGGGTCGGGGGCTAGATGGAAGGATCTTTCCACGACGGCAGTTTTCATGGGGGAAGGGACATTGCTCTGAAGGGGGCGCCGGATTTCCCAGCATTATTAAAGAAAAAGATCAGGAATTAAATAAAAAAACAAGTTTTTCAACTGATCAACTGATTGTGATTAAGAGGTCATTTTTAAAGAACTGGAAAAAAAATTCGAACTATAGTTTAAAGAGCAGGGTATTGACTAGGGAGTGAACCCCCTAATATACGTGTTAAAATTTTATGAATATAGAAGTTCGTTACGTAAGTTAATTCTAAGTTACGTATATTTATTACTAATAAAAACGTTCGTAAATAAAATTAAACAAGTTTCGAGAAAGCCATTTAACCAAATATAATATGCAAAATTTGTTTTAATTATTCATTTACGGTGAGCCAAAATCAAAACCTGTATTAATTCAAAAACGTTCAAAAATTAAATAAAAAAAACAAGTTTTTTAAACTGAAAGTAAGGAGCGACATTAAAACTTAAAACGAACAGAAATTATTCCGTATATGAAGGGGGCTGTCCCCTGCTCAACGCCTCGCTCTTTACGCTAAAGTTTGACTTTCTCACAACTCTATTTTTCTAAATAATAAAAAAACTTTAGCGTAAAGAGCGAGGCGTTGAGGAGGGGACAGCCCCCTTCATATACGGAATAATTTATGTTCGTTTTAAGTTTTAATGTCGCTCCTTACTTTCAGTTTAAAAAACTTGTTTTTTTTTATTTAATGTTGATAAGAATTAAGGGTGATATTTCGGTAAAATACCGAAAGCTTTGTGTTGGATCTTGATCGGGTTTTACTCCTTCTCCTCCATCTCCCCTCTAATGTCTGGATACATTCCTAAACTACTCCTCCTACATTCCTCCTAGACACCTTCTTCTCCCCAATCCCCCCTCTAATGCGTGGATACATTCCTAGACTATATACATGACTCTGATGTTGTTGATCCGTATTGAAAAATATTATATTTACGAATTGGACTGTCCAAAACCCAAATAGATAACTTTATTGGGGGGAGGGGCTAAAACAGGTTTAAATGACCTGAAATTAAACCTGGGTAAGAAACCCGTAATATCTCCGGTATAGAATGTTACAATTCAATTTTCTATGATTCAAATATCGAATTGTATCACATACAATTCGATTTTATTCAGATTTTAATCATTATACATACTGAGCCAACAATTGATGGGAAATAAAAAAAATAATTACAACAACAAAAGGTACTTATGTGTTATATAATACACACTCGAGAACTTGTATCGTGAACATGAGACAATACCCGGTTTTCACGGTGTTTATACCTGACAATTAGCTTTGGCTCGGTGGGACACTACATTATAGCTCTATTTTAATTAAATATTTAGTTGGTATTTTGGTTAGGTTATGTTAGGTTAGTGTAGATTACGTATCTAATATAATGCGTTCTGGGCAGCCCCCCTTCCATAATTCTTTGTTGTAGTTCTCATAATTTTGTTTCGAAACTATTATATTTTCATCATATTTTGTTTTATTTCATTAGCATTCACCAAACTTCACTTCTCAAGTGTGTGTTATATAACACATAAGTACCCAACAAAATCAGTAGAATGTGGTAGGACAATAGGCTACAGCCTAGGGGCACATTTATGCAATAGAGGGGAGAAGCATCTGTGAAGATAATAGTCAATATATTTGGTAGAAGGGTTGAATGGGATATCGAATGGTATATTTTCTTTTACCGTCTAATACATATCTTGTATATAAATATTACCAAATTAAGTACTAGTTATGAGCCAAGATTCTCAGACTATACTCCCAATTCAGCAGTCATTGGAAATATAATGGTCATTACCGTAACAATTGTGCCCCATATCCTGTTTGGGTCAGATGCTGCCCAAAGCTGGTTACACTAGCGAACGGTATATTTGTAATGTGTTAAATGAGGAATATAATGGTAATATTTTTTGTTGCTATAGTTTTTCCCTTACTAGAGAGATTGTACCGCACAATTACCAAGAATTGTATTGTTTTAGTAGTTGATTGGAAACGTAAATGTCACTTAAATGGTTAATTTCGAACTATTCCTGAGTACCTAGAAAATGGGAGGGGGGATTGTGTCATTGTAACTTTGGAAACTTGGGCTTTGTCTGCGGTAATAAGACACAAAACATGTTTTATTTTTAAATATGGAATATAATAGTAATGTTCTTTGCCATTATAGAGTTTTTTTTTACTGAGGGACTCTTACCAAACAATTATCAAAAGTCTATTGGTATAGGAATTTATTTGAAAGGCGAATATCACTAAAATTGTAAAATCCTGACTACTTCCCAGTCCTTAGAATTGAGGGGAAGGGGATATAAAATTATATTTTGGAAATTTGAGCCTTATTGTGTTGGAATAAACACACAAAGCGGGTTTGAGCTTTAAATACGGAATATAATACTAATATTCTTTTCTTATTACAGTGTTTTCTTTACTGAAGTAATCTTACCGAACAATTACCAAATATTGTATTATCATAGTAACTGATTGGAAAGGCGGAGCCTCTTAAATTTATAGATCCTGACTACTACCCAGTGCCTAGAAAATATGGGCCCAGAAAAAGGAGTTGGGTATTTAGATCTGGAAGGTGGGATTCTTTTGTGGTTATGCCTACCAACAGTTGTTTATGTTACCAATGAGGTATGTTTAATTCATTGCAAAAGTTATTCAGTTTGCTTACTTTGAAATAAAATATCCATAAAACGACAAGCACAATAATAAATGAGACATAATTAGTCCAGCCTGAGTCTTCTTCCTTTTTATCGCTCATTGCTGAATTCTACAGAAACTTATATCAAACTAACCAATAGCAAACATCAAAACAAGAAATATATCTTTGCCAAAAGGGATACAGTGTTCTAAAATAGAGTCTATATCGGTTACTTTTTTGGCAGCAATTTTGTAATTCCCATTTTAGATTTTGCTGATTCAAGTTGAATCCATGCCAAAATTTGATGTGGCAATGTCGCTTGGCTCTGGCATCCCTATTTAGCAGGTGTTATTTATTACCTGTTAACGTAAATGACTGATGTTCAAATGTTTGGAACAAGGTCAGTTTTGGGTTCGACATTAAAATTGCGTAAAACACAAATAAGTGGAGAATTTATGTCAAAACCTTAAATATGGCACGTACATATACCCGACCTTGGAATTTTAGTTTATTATTGATGAACGACAGCCCATGTCAAGCGCAAAGAGTATAGAAAACTTACAAGAGTGGGAATTGGCACTAGTGTCAACAAAAGAATTCAAAGCCATCTAGCGTTTGGCGACACTTGGAATATTTCAGTGTAAAATGAGAATAGTTAAATTAAATTCTTTAGTTGGTAAAATTAGTGTAGTAATTAGTTTCTGATCTCAGGTCCTGGTAGAAAAACGATTACAAAGATTGAAAAAATGCCAAGTGTCGCCAAAAGCTAGAAGACGATGAGGCTTTTTTTGTCGACATTAGTGCCAATTCCCAGTCTTGCAAGTTACCCATACTCTTTGTTCAACTGCTTAACCCTCCGTGCTTTCAGTTGCTACTTTGACCGTTTTACCCTCCAACTCTTGTTCACTTTCCCTAACTCCTGTCACAGAGTAAAGTCAGTAAGTAATCGCTTAAAGTGCCAACGCCATCTAAATAAAAGCACTTCTCACCTCTCTGGGCCCACTTTTGGTCTATTCATACCGGAAAAGCAAACTTTTCTAAGACTTTTTTTTTGTTTGATTCAAGATTATTAATCTTTTAAGGGATTACCACATTTTCATCAGTGTTACAGAGTTAAACCTTAAATCATTTAAGTGAAACTAACTAGTTAAATTCGGCAAGTTTTGTGTAAGTTTGGTTAAGTTTTGTCCGTAAAAAATCCAACATGCCTTCTTAAGCTGTTTCATGTCACATGTTTTTAGCTTATCTTTTGCTGACTTTTCACAATATTTTTTTTTTTTAATCTCATTTTTCTCAACTCTCCAAGTTGTTTTTGTGTACTATTGTCAGATAAATTGTTAAATTTGTGAGCCGTTTTTTGACCACTTTCGAATGTACAGTTACTTCCAGTTGTCATCAAAATATGCACTTCTTATGATAGTGCTACATCAATATCCCCCTCTCTTGTATAACCTTCTTGCATAAACAAAATAACATGAACGGGTAATCGGGGCACAGCAAAAATTATAAAACAGAACACTATTATACAAGAATGGATTGCGTAGTGCGAAGTACACTTGCCTGTGGTCGTGGTAACTTAGGTTCGGATCTTAGATAAAACAATTTTTTTAATAACAAGCTTACATGAAAGATACCTTGCAGCAAGGATGCAATAAAGGAACGGAAAAAATACGGAATTGCCGGCCTCAAAACAAAATATTATAGGCATGGGTGCCCATAAGGGGGGGGCCCGCCCCCCTGGCTGAATGATGTTGCCTTATTTTCATATATTTGTTCTGAGATTTATATCATATAGCATTAAAAGTGCAAACTAGACGAGGTTTGCCGCCCCCCCTGGAAATCAGTTTATGGGCGCCCATGATTATAGGTATTAGTTTTGGTTTATTTTCTCTCGTTTCAAGCTCTATTTTGCTGCATTTCTTTGACTGCATTAGTGTTTCTTTATGCGTATGCATGTGTTGGGTCTAAATAGGCCCCCTTCCATGCTGGACAGACCCGGAGCTCAAAGTGGAATTTGAAGTCAAACTTGTTCTAATTAGAAACTAAGAGGATATTGTTGTTAGAAATACGAAGTGGATAAGAGTTTGTATAATAATAAATACAATTTTAAGATAATAAAGCGGAAATGAGGGGTGCAAAATGGAATGAGCTTCACATAGCTCGAAATTAAAAATTATGCTAATCATCTAATTGAAACAAAAAACTCATATATATATATATATATATATATATATATATATATATGTACATAAATTATGGGTCTTGCAATAGCGTTCCCTAACTAAAGAGCGATGTGGGTACAATGTATTACTTATTTATTTTATTTTATTTTATTTTTTTGGTTTGTTTTAGACCAGGGTACTTCGTATCAAAGGAGTTGTAGAAACTTCGAAAAGGCCTCATTCGATTGAAAATTGAAGGACTATTGTCCTTTTTTAATAGTCAAACGTGATTGGGGGGCAACAAGACCCCCCCCTCCACGCCCATCAATTCCCAAAACACATCTAATCAAAATTTTGAGATACAAATTTTGTTCAGGGTAGTTGAAAGGTCCGGAAATTATGTCTTTGAGGATGACCGCTCCCCCCCACAGCCCTCAGCGCAAGGTTTGTAAGCTATGCCCCGAGGGCATATAAGGTTCTTATGGAAAGAGTAGTCGTAAAAGCTCCAGAATGGGCTCATTTGATTGTAAGTCAGATGTTCTAGTGCCCTTTTTATGAGTCAAAGCGATCGGGGGTAGCCACCCCCTTCCCTCTCCACGTCGAATTTTCCACAAGTGCATCCGATAGAAATTTGGCGATATCCATTTGTTCAAAAATAGTCCAAGGATCATACAATAAGGCCGTTTGGGTTGACAGAATACCCCAGAGTTGGGGGGTAAGGGCTGTAATTTATGCCCCAGGAGCATATAAGGTTTCTATGGAAGAGTGGTTGTGTGAACTTTAGAAGAGGCTCACTTGATTGGAAGGAAAATTCAGGAAATGATAAGGGATATGATCAAAAAGGCAATATTTGCATGCTACCAATGCTACTACAACTACCACCACTACTACTACCAAACTACTCCATTCACAGTATTGAGGGGAAATTTGAACTAAATAAAAAAACGCTGTGTGCATGCAAATTCTAAAAATAGTGTATCTCAAGAATCGATTTGGGTATAAAGTTGGAACTTTCAGAGAATGCTTAAAGGGGATGATCATCTCACCAAAAGGCAATATACGCACACTACTGCTAATGCTACTGTTACTGCTGCTACTACTACTACTACTACTACTACTACTACTACTACTACTACTACTACTACTACTACTACTACTACTCTACTACTACTGCTACTACTACTGCTACTACTACTACTACTACTACTACTACTACTACAATATTTTACTATTATGCCGTCTAGCTGCATCTTCTAAATCCTCGGCAATTTTATCCATGGCCTCCACTTCACACCTCCTTAGTTCATATTTCAATGCTTTCTCCACTTTCTTTACATTTCTTTGGTTTTCATGCGATCTATCACTCAGATAATTCTTGTACAAGTCCTTTCTCCTTTCTATTAAACATAAAGCTTTTTCACTAATATTCTTAGCTGTAGTTCTAGCTTTCTTCCCTAATACACCTTCAGCAACTTCACAAATTATTTTTCTAAAATTATCCCAACAGTCTTCCACATTATCAAATTTTAAACTCTCAAGTTTAGTATTCAACTGTTCCTGGAAAGTTTCTCTCAAATTCTCATCCTGGAGTCTACTAACATCATAACTTCCCGGGAGGTAATTACCCTTCCGATATATCAGCTTTAAATTAACCCTTGACACTACTAGATGGTGATCTTTACTTTTATAACAGCACTCCTATATACCCTAGTATCTTGTATTGATCCTGCCAGTCTTCGGTTTACAATAACATAATCAATAACGTTTTCTGTCTTACCATCATTTGAATACCATGTTAACTTATGAGCCATTTTATGACCAAACACCGTATTGGTTATAGCTAGATTGTTATACCTACAAAATTGCAAAAGTCTGTATCCATTACTGTTTTCTTTTCCTACACCAAATTTACCTAAGCTGGGATACCATCTATCCTTACTTCTACCAACCTGGGCGTTAAAATCTCCCAGTAATAACATCATATTTCCACCTGGGACCTTGTCTATATGCTACTGTAACTGTAAGTAAAATTCATTTGAGTCACTAGTATCTCCGTCAGTCGGTTCTACAGGGGCGTATACTACTATAACTGATACCCTGAACTTTCTAGTCATAAAATCAGCAATTAGTATTCTATTATTAATACCTTCTCAGCCTAAACAAGACTTAGCAGCTTCCTTTTTCATCTTGAGCCCTTCTCCATGTTTATGTACACCATCCTTCCTGCCTAAGTAAATAAAATCGATATCACCTAATCTCATACTTCCTACACCTGGGGTCTGACTTTCTGAAACTCATAATAAGTCCAGTTCGAATTGTCTGAATTTGTCAGTCAAAATGTCGATACGATAGTTATTTTATAATGTCGTAACATTCCAAGTTCCAATTTTCATGTTTTTTAAATCATTGAAATTATTTTCTCCTCAGGGAAAGCAATGCTCCCGTACCAGTGCAGGACGGGGATCACATATCTTCTCAAGTCTACACCGAAGTGCTTAAACCGGCTTAGATCCGGACAGCAAGAACGCCCTTGGACCTCCGGGAATTGAGGCATTGTGCAATCCTGGGCCCGTCTTGGTCACAACATGGTTTTCAGCACTTGGCGATGCTCTTCTATCAACAAGAGTTGAAATCCTGCACAGACAATCTCAAGCCTATTACGACCTCCGACTCATTATATATTCATGCCTACAAATATTATGCTACTACGGGGAGGCAACCCGTAATAGATAAATTAGCTAGGAAGAGGTTTTTCAGCCCAAAGACGCCCCCTAATGTGCAAATATATAGCCCAAATTTGTTTCTAAACTACCTATATTCATCCTATTTTATTTTATTCCAGTAGCATAAACCAAACTTGACTTTATAGAGAGGCCCGGATAATGCGAAAGTACCGAAAATTCTGTAAATGAACACCTGCTAAAAACCTAAATTTCTTGTTTTGTTGACATAAAAAGTATTCAATAAGACGGCCGAACAAGCGTGGAAGCATGTCAAAAGCGTGGAAGTTTTGTGATTTGTTACATTCTTACGAAAAGCATAACTTGCGCTCTCTGTGTTCAAGGAATTGTGTGACTCGGATATCACATTTTTTTTCTTTCTTTTTTTGTAATTTTCTTTGAACCATTTGCCAAAACTTTAATAACATTTTTAGTTGCAGCAATTTGGAAGCTTATCAGGAAATAAAAGATTTATTAGCAGCTATGTTTGGATTGACAGAAGACAGAGCCAAATTTTGGCCCTTCTTTAGAATTCTATAATTGTTTAAAATGTTCTTCAACAATCAAACAATCCGTTTCAGTACAATTTCTAACATAAGCAATTCCTGAATACGTAGGTCTATAAGACACATGCTACAGGCGCACGTTCATCGGAGTTTTCACGGGGTGGGGTTAAGGAAGTTAATAAAGCAGATAAAACACACATTTTATGGAGATTATAAAAAAAACTAAATGTGATACATTGGGTAAGCCTGCTTGACCAAGGCTGGGCCTCTGTTTAGCTCCTAGTTCTGTATCTCCATCAGCACAAATTCTCCAAAAAGAAATTTTTTTTAAAATGCTGTTTAGTCTCATCTTTAGATTCTCTGACATATTGCCTAAAGTTCTCCCGACAGCAAATTGATTGTCCAAGCGACTCAAATTGCTTTTTCCGTAACTCGACAGGATACTAAAACACCATTTTAAGTGTAAAACTGTTTTGTTCTTTAAAGAACTTCCAAATCGAGCGTATTACTTAACAGCCAGAATATCAATTTTAACACTTAGCTCCCATTTACTACATTTGCCAGAACACTGCAGTCACACATCGGATCGTTGACGATCATTTACCCGAATTTATGTGTAAAACGCAAATATACGTGCATTGAAATTTCTAACGCATGCAAGAAAACGCGATAAAGTATGAAAACTTAAATGTTAAAAAGGAATTGCATTTAAAAAATGGTTATTTCTGTGAAAATCTGTAGCCCTTTGTCGGGTTCTTCTTATTATTTTTTTGCAATAAGGTTTTCAACATAAGCAAAATTTATTAAAACCTATTTTCCAGGGTAGTTTTCTGTAGTAGTTCCAGGATAGTTGTGTTTTCTAAATCATACTTGCGCAGGCTTGTGTATGTTAAAGCTATTTTTTTTTTTTTTTTGCAAATTAAATGCGTAGCTTGGATTGCATTCTTCTATGAATCGTAGCATTTGGGAACTGACGATGACGCCATTTTTTGATAATAGAATATTTATTTTTCCCGACTCGGCGGGATAGCAGAATGCCTTATTCTGCATAAAAATTGGTCACACGGTCCTCCAAATGTTGAAGGGCAACATCGAAGGGCAAAAAGGGAGACGGCGTCTGAAGTATATAAATGTGGGCCTTCATTTTTTCAAAATACTGACACTGTAGATCAGCAAAAAATCATCGTTGGTAACATTTCCGTTTTTTTTTTTGTCTCCGCTGTCTTAAAGAATGATTTCAAATGAAATTTTTCATGTGAATTTCACATGAAATTTTTTATTTTGACATGACATTAAATTTGGCATTTGATAAAAAAAATTTTATCTTACAATTATTGAGTGTTAGGTTAATTAGTTTGAACATTTATTTGGTGCACTTTATCCTACTTGTTTATAAATGCTAAGTGCCTCGATCAAATTGTCTTAGGACATCGGACGAGGGCTCTTTTGAACAAATATTTATAGTCCTAGTTGGCTTTAAGAGAAAAAAGCAAATAATGCCATAATCCCAATTGCTCTCAAATTTGACATAAAAAAAATAATTTTGTCCAAATAGGGCCAAAATTTTATCGGGCAAAAAGTCTAAAATAACTAATTGACTTAGAGGTATCAAATACTTTAGCCTCCAGTTTCAGAGGTAACATTACGGTGTCACGGTGGACATTAAGCATGTGCAGTCGACATAAAATAAAGAGTTATTATAAACCTTTATGCAGTCATACTAATAACTATAGAGTATTGTCTACTTTTGTGGCAAATTTGTGCGTGGTGGAGATGGGTATAACGCCTGAATAATTACATTGTTAGACCTCAAAGTTTCTACAAGAGGTCCTTAAGATCATTAAACAGGAGGTCCCCCCCAACCACCCGAAAAGTTTGTCTGACTCGTAAAAACGTAACAAAAATTAATATAAACACTTTTTTATGCGTTTTTTTAATTTTTTTGTAAATCTCCCCCCTCCCCGCAAAAAAATCTTGGATACGACCCTGCCTCCTAGCCATTTTCCATTCGAGGAGCACATTTAAACAAAGCATGAACAGCAATTAAACCAAGGCTGTAGCCAGGATTTTGCTTGGGAGGGGTGTTAACTGTGATTTGATGGTTTATAATTTAGCAAATACACCTTTAAACTCCATCAAAAATTTCGTTATATGCATTGTTATTGCATTCTTATGAGTTGGACAAAAATTTTGAGGGCGGGGATTCAAACCCCCTACCCAACTGGATATGGTCTGGAGTCAAACAGAAGAAAACTAGTTTTTTTTCAAACGAAATCAAAAACTGGTTTAAAACCTTGAAAGAATATAAATTTCCCCATAAAAGTGGGGGGGGGTATTGCCAGCAAGAGGCACTTGTCCCAAAATATGGTTTATGTGAACACAAATATATTTGAGCTAAATTAGTGCCGATAACAAATTTTAAATTGGAGGCTGAATAAAGAAAAATCAAGGAAAAAAAATAATTCTGAAGATTGACAAGTAAATCTTTGCTGAGAATAAAAGGCTCTTTGTGCCCAAACCCTAGTCTTTAAAGCATAAAATTGAGCTTTGATGCAAATACTTTGTTTTCTTTTCCGTGTGTGAATTTCATTTCCCTTGTGTATTTAATGTTGAAATTTTTCATGTTTCTATAGTTGTTTTTTTATGTGTGTTTATTGAATTTCTTGTACTTATTTAATGTTTAATTTTGTTTTCTATAGTCATTATTTTTCCTTTTTGTATGTTTTGTAGTTTTGTCCGTATTTAATTGTTTTTACTCCATATTTTAATGCTAATGCTAATTAATTAAAAGAGCTTTGAATCAGCTTTTAATTAAAATTAGCTTTAAATTAAAAATTAGCTTTTAACGCTAATAATAAAATTAGTGCCGATAACAAATTTTAAATTGGAGGCTGTATAAAGAAAAATCAATGATGAAAAACAATTCTGAAGATTGACAAGTAAATCTTTGCTGAAAATAAAAAATTCTTTGCGTGGGGGTGAAGTTTAGACTGACCTCTCATTGGCATCAGAAATAAACTTTACTCCCACCCCCCTAATGTGCAAATATATACCCTGAATTGGTATATATAGGGGTAGGGGTAAAATTCATTTCCGACAAAATTGATTGTCATATTTGGAAATATCATAAAAAAAGGCATCGAGTGGTATGTTTACTTTATTCGTAAGTCAATAATAAGAACTGCCGAAAATTTACCGAAGCCTTTGAAGTTTACACTATAGAAATTAGAAATTAAACGGGAAAAAAGAACCAAAAACCACTCAAAAATAGAAATGAATCTGAAGGCAGAAAGGTGTTAAAAACTGTTGGCAATTTCCTAAGAATCGATTTTAGGAGAATTTTTTATCCCAGAAACTGTGCTTCGGCTAATACTAGTCTAAACAAAACGAATATTTTAGCAACAGCTATGCGCTTATTGCAAAATCATCATACAAAGCTCAAAGCATTAGTCTTTAAAGTTTGCGTTATAGAAATTAGCAATTAAAATAAATAAAAACAGAAACCTTTCAAAAGCAGAAAAGAATCGGACGGCAATTTTCCTGGAATCAATTTTAAGAGAAATTACCATCCCAACAGCTTTGATTTAGCTGTTTTGCTTAGAAAATAGTCCGAGCTGAAAGAAAATTTTCAAAAAACACTCACTGCCTTAAAAACGAGCCAGATTAGAAAAATCAGGAGGAAAATAATTAAATAATTGGCATATAACGTTTTCATCTCCTTATCCATCGCTGCAGTTAATCTTAGAAAAACCTCAAAAAACTTTTGAGTTTTCCTTAGAAAACCTTATGCCACGGACGATTAGAAAGCAACTAGTTCGAGCAAAAGTGAGAACCAGGATGGCCACCACCCACGCGTCGGAGTCAGCCAAGGTACTGAATGACATTTATGAAGTTGATTGCACATCGATGACATACGATGAGTTGACCGTGGAATTTCTAAATTGCAAATTATTCTTGGAAAATTGGCAATGGTTTACGCTGTCGATCAGAGCTAGACATAGGAAAACAATATTTGATAAAGGCTACTTTATGTCAAACTCAAGAAATTGTATTCTTTGGCAGTCAATGTATGTTGCAGGTGTTTTCGCAAATCGAAAATGGCATGTTTACTTGTAAGTCTTTGGGCATTAATAGACAGACAAGGGATACGGTATATCCTATGTCTGCAGTTAGAGATTATGTCCCTAATAATAAAGGATTTACTTAAATTGGATTCACCGCTAGATTCTCATTCTCAGAGAGTTTGCATTGCCCGCTTGAACTAATCAAATGGTTTTTAATTTCCCTTTGTAAGCTCCATGCATATACACTACTGCCTATATGTTATAGTAGAATTTACTTTAAATTTCATGCTTAAAGGGTTCTACTTCAGTTTTTACATCCCCCTCAACTTTCTCTGGAAGTTTCGACTTGATACCCTGTTCTGTTCCAAATTTCAGCTATGCTATTTTGAGAACCTAAATGAAATTAAACTCTTTTTATTTAGTTCAATAGTAGTAGCGGTAGCCCTGAGAGTTTCAACTGAGCACCCTATGCTGTTCCTGAGATATTGCTGATACGCCCTTTTGGCAACCTACATGTGCATGGTGTGTTTTGATTTAGTTCAACGTTCCCACAAAGTGTCACGGCTGTCACCTTAATACCCTTAGCCTTTTTGGAGATCTAGGATTAAAAATTCTCCTGTTTCCCAATAACAAACCCTATATGAAAGCAAAGAGCAGCTTGTCTAACTTACAACCCTTGCTAAAGGAGCTCTGGGATCATGTTATCCCAGAAGGTATAGTTGAAGGACTTGTCGACTATTTACGGAAAAAAGGCTCCTTTAATGATATTTCCTTTTTCCAACCAGCAACCACATAGTGTGTTTTGATTGTGTTTGGCATCCTGTCAACATTTCCTTAAAGTTTTAACTTAATACCCTAGGCCTATTTGAAGACCTGGGATCAAACATACTACCCTTTACAATAACGAACCCTATGTGTAAAGAATGGGCAACTTCCATAACTTACAGCCCTTGTCCTAGGGACTTTGAAAATAATAATACTCCCGGAGGCATATCAATTTTCAACCTTTTGACTATTTAGAACAAAATAGATATCTCAAAATTTTTATCTGATATCTTTGGGGTAGTGCAGAGAAAAAGGGCGCGGAGAGGACTCGTAGCCCTCCAATACCTTTGACTCTTAAAAAGGGCACTAGAACTTTCAATTTTTGATCAAATGATCCCCCTACGAAGTTTCAACGACAACTCCTTCCATATGAAGTGACCTGAGGAAAATGTAATCAATACATGGACGCCATATCGCTGTTAGGCACCTCCATTGCATTGCCTATAATAGAGTGCATTCCAGGTTATAAGACGTAGTAACTCTACATTAACTATAGAACTTACTTAAAATTGACTTCCACCGTGGATAGCTGTGAAGTAACTAAGGGTTTATTAAGCTTATTAAACCAACTTTCCATCCCAAAGTCCATCTCTGTTTCACTCTAATAATATTTCCAGTATGTTTCAATCTGTTAGTAACATCGATGATTATAGTAATGCAGATTCACTTCACTAAAGATGACTATTAACGTTCTACAGTAAAAGTTACGATAAAAGTATACTCAGAGTTATTTTTCTGTCGTTTCAGCTGTTTAGCTTAGTTCTGACAGAGCACAGAGTGCTACGCCTAACGAAAATTGCTTCGCCAAGCCACAAAAAGGCCTTCTGAAGCGAAAAAAATTGCTTTGTCATGCTTTAACTTGAAGTAAAAAAAAATCGTGTAGCAAAGCGATATTTTTATGAAAAGAAAAGAGAACTGATGTTGAAAAATTAATAAAAAGTATTAGATCATATCCTGTATTGTATGATATACGCTAGAAGGAATACAAGGACTTGGGAATAAAAAATAATGCATAGAAGGAGGCCACAAAAACACTTGTTGTGGAATCTTTGAAATGAGTAGCCTAGCTCTTTATAAATAAAGGGAAAAATTACAAGTTATTTGCTTAAAAATCCCCTGTTCCTTCTGTTTATATACGTATATGTTGTAGGCTTATGCATCTGCCCAATAGAATGTTCATAGTAGGCCTATAGTAGGTCTACACATCCTTCAATTAAAGCTGAAATAATTAATATAGAATGCTCATTTATGTATAAGAAAATCGAAATTTTTAAACCAAAATGTTTTTGATACCAAAAATATGTGGCTTGTGTTAGATAAAAATAATTAATATCATATATATATATATATATATATATATATATATATATATATATATATATATATATATATATATATATATATATATATATATATATATATATATATATATTTTGTCGCCCCCTGTCAGAACTTATTTTTACTAAGTGTTAGCTGCAACAAAAAAGTAGTCTCTTAGTAACTTTTTGTCGAACCTGGAATGCACCCATATTTGCATGTATATAACGTTTTGCTTAATCATTACTAAAAACTGACCAAGTTTTGTTCCTCCCACTTCAAGTAATCAAACAGTTTATAAGTCTTAGCCTCTTTCGTAAGTTTAAAACCAAGAGCGCATTCTATATTGAATTTATTAATTATTTCCTTACTATCCGATACCTTATAATTCCGATCTGATACCTGAGGATTCGATACCTTACAAATCATTTTGCGAGCCTGAATGACCGTCTTAAAGGCAAAGGCTCGGAGGCTCGACGTAAAGGATCAGCAAATTCTTCCACGGGAATAGTTATCGTTAAATACTATTGAGAATTTGTGATTTGACTATGAAATCTGATTGAAGCGTTAGTGAAACTGTGCCAGCAGTGTATTCAATCAATTTGGGTAGCACTAGACGGAACTCCCAGCACTAGGCTGCACTAGGCTGCAGTGGATCAAATGACATTTTCGTTGAGCTGATTTTTGGTGTTTTCATAGCAAGTATGAGTAGTAAGTTATATAAAGCTTTCAAACTTACGTGAAAACTTACATTGAATTGCATAAGAAAACCCATGCCTGAGACACTACACTTAGATGTGAACATTTTACAAAGCTGGCAAGGTTTTTTGTTATTGATAAGAATTGCACAATGAATGTATAGTTTGACGTAAACATTTTTAGGAGCCAATCAAATACAGCGATGATTGCTCAATATACGATAACCTGATTGGTGATTGGGATTTGAATAAAAGGAATGGTTTTGACATTTGCAAAAAAAGGAGTAAGGTATTTGCGAATTGAACTGTATGAAGATGAAAAAAAAGAAAGAAAAATAAAAGGGTTAAACTGATTATCAGTTAAGGTAACCCCCCGGAGTTGTTAGCTCAGGCAATTTGTTATAAATTTGAGAGAACATCAATCTATGAAAAGTGTTAATGAGGATAGAATGATATTGTGAGTCGACCTAGCTTTACCTCTCCGATCTGTTCTGTATGATACACAAGTTGTGTTTGAACAGTGTTGTCAGTTTAAAATAGGGTCCAACGTTATAGTATGCTAAAAAGTTGATACTAAGAGAGATGTAGATGGCAAGAACATAATTTCAATAATGAAATTCAGAACGAAACTTAGAAATCATTGCAAATCAAGTAGTAAGGTGTATGTGAGTATGAACCATCAAGGATCATAAGCACCAATGATTCTAACCAGCAGAAACATCAACCCCCCGAAGGTCCCCTATCCCCAAACTCGAAGGATCCCCCTCCCCATGCAACTTTTTGGCCCCCTCCCCTCATTTTTTTTATTTTTTTTTTCTTTTTTTTTGGCAATTTACATTTTTTCTGATAAAAAGTATCATTCATTACGATTGTAGCTTTAAAATATGAAACTTAATTCCATTTTTGGATAGAAAAATAAACTCTTTCTGTAAAATCTGAGCTAGTAAGGGTTTTTGACCTTAAACACTAGTTTTTTTGTAAGAAAAGTATGAAAAATACAATTATCTGCTTCAAGTGTGAAACTTAAGCCTATTTATTGATCGAAAAATTAAACCGTTTCCATAGAATCCGAGCTAATAAGGGTTTTTGACCATAAATTCTAGTTTTTTTGTAAAAACATTATGGAAAATACAATTCTCTGGTTCAAATGTGAAACTTAGGTCCATTTATGGATCGAAAAATAAAATGATTTCCGTAAAATCTGAGCTAATAAGGGTTTTTGACCGTAAACTCTAGTTTTTTGTAAGAAAATTATAAAAAATACAATTCTCTGGTTCAAATGTGAAACTTAAGCCCATTTATGGATCGAAAAATAAAACTATTTCCGTAAAATCTGAGCTAATTAGGGTTTTTTGACCGTAAACTCTAGTTTTTTGTAAGAAAATGATGGAAAATACAATTTTCTGGTTCAAATGTGAAACTTAAGTCCATATTTGGATCGAAAAAAAATAAATTGTTTCTGTTTAATCTGAGCTATTAAGGTTTTTGACCGTCAACTCTAATTTTTTGTAAGAAAATTATGGAAAATACAATTCTTTGGTTCAAATGTGAAACTTAAGTCCATTTTTGGATCGCAAAATAAAACGATTTCTGTAAAATCTGAGTTAATAAGGGTTTTTGACCGTAAACTCTAGTTTTTTTTGTAAGAAAATTATGGAAAATGCAATTCTCTGGTTCAAATGTGAAACTTAAGTCCATTTATGGATCGAAAAATAAAACTATTTCCGTAAAATCTGAGCTAATTAGGGTTTTTGACCGTAAAGTATAGTTTTTTGTAAGAAAATTATGGAAAATACAATTCTCTAATTCAAATGTGAAACTTAAGTCCATTTTTGGATCGAAAAATAAACTGTTTCTGTAAAATCTGAGCTAATAAGGGTTTTTGACCGTAAACTCTAGTTTTTTTCTAAGAAAATTATGGAAAATATAATTCTCTGGTTCAAATGTGAAACTTAAGTCCTTTTTTGGATCGAAAAATAAAATGATTAACGTAGAATCTTGTTTAATTAGGGTTCACTACCTTGTTCTAAAGTTATTTTTAGGAACGTTATGTAAAGCATTATTCTCAGTCCGAAATGTTTAACTTAGGTCCTTATATGGATTGAAACGTAAATCTATTTCCGAAATTTCTAGGCTATTATGGGTTGCCTATCGAAGAATATGGTCTTGTGTAAGAAAATAATGGAAAATACAATTCTCTGATTCAAATGTGAAACTTAAGTCCATTTATGGATCGAAAAATAAAACTATTTCCGTAAAATCTGAGCTAATTAAGGTTTTTGACCGTAAACTATAGTTTTTTGTAAGAAAATTATGGAAAATACAATTCTCTGGTTCAAATGTGAAACTTAAGTCCATTTTTGGTTCGAAAAAATAAACTATTTCCGTAAAATCTGAGCTAATTAGGGTTTTTGACCGTAAACTCTATTTTTTTGTAAGAAAATTATGGAAAATACAATTCTCTGGTTCGGGAGTGAAACTTAAGTCTATTTTTGAATTAAAAAATAAAACTATATCCGTAAAATCTGAACTAATAATTCAATATTTTTTTCATAAAAACAAACTATTTTTTTAA
Organism: Artemia sp. Qi Xiang Cuo; assembly: GCF_049724085.1. Taxonomy (NCBI): domain Eukaryota; kingdom Metazoa; phylum Arthropoda; class Branchiopoda; order Anostraca; family Artemiidae; genus Artemia; species Artemia sp. Qi Xiang Cuo. The sequence continues at coordinate 43,293,486 of NC_142813.1, read as the reverse complement.
AACTTCGAAATTTTCCAACTTTATTTATTTTTTTTATTTTTGTACGTAGCTTAAAATGTCAAAATATGCTTACGATTCTAACAATTGTGCTCTATGATTCGTCAGAGACACGATGTGGCTTTCCCACTGGTGTTCTATGACCGGTTATCGAGACTACCTAGTCTATTGCATGTATTAAATCAGTATTTTGTACGCACTGGAACGATAAACACATAAGTCATATCTTTAAAAAAAAGTGAAGAAGGAACATTTTAATAGAGTGTGTTCACATAACAAGGTTATTGTAGCATTGAATACCGACAAGGAGAAGTATTTAAACTATGAAACAAGTACAAGTGGTAGCGCTATTGGAAATGTATGCATGCATTGTCATGACAGTAAGGAATTAAATTTCTTTGGAATACCGAAAAAAATTCAACTCTTATGATGGTGGTTATGCGAGATTGAGATCTCCAGAGATGATTGCACTCAAAGATAATGCTAACATAAAAATAATTGTTGATGATAGAGGGCAACTCCTTGCTACTGCTGCAGGTAACACATTACCTACGGATGCATCAAATCATCAGCTTTCGGGTATTAGCATTCAGCGGAAGGCTAATAAAAGAAAGGCCTACTCTGCTACTAATATCGTAAACCATATCTTGTTTACGTACCGAAACTGTTACCTGTGTAAAAATAATGTGTTAATAGACAGTGAAATTGCCAGAAAAATAAAAATGGCATTGTCAGAAACATGAAACGATGAAAAACAAAGCACTAGCAAACGTTACTGGCATTGATCAAACAGTCAATGAATCAAATAATACCAAAAAAGAAAAGCATATTGAGCCAATTCATGAGACACCAGTAAAATTGTGTATGATTCAAAATGGAATAATGATTATTCTACTGATTACGAACTAAGAGAAGACAATAACTACAATATCAAGAGAGAACATGGTGAACTATTTTACAGAACAGATTCGAAATGTCCAAAGTTAATCAATGATATTAATAATGCATCATAATATATTTTTGTGTTAATATTCTACATAGCATTATTTCATTAAAAATATTACATTGTTATGTGTTCATTATTTTTTAGAGTAAGCTAGCATATCATGCGTTTAGAATGTATTAAAACATCGAAGATGTAAGAAAACGAATTTGCGTACATCTATTGTCAGAAACACTATTTCCGTAAAATCTGAGCTATTAAGGGTTTTTGACCGTAAAATCTAGTTTTTTGTAAGAAAATTACGGAAAATACAATTCTCTGGTTCAAATGTGAAACTTAAGTCTATTTTAGGATCGAAAAATAAAACTATTTCCGTAAAATCTGAGCTAATAAGGGTTTTGACCGTAAACTCTAGTTTCTTGTAAGAAAATTATGGAAAATACAATTCTCTAGTTCAAATGTGAAACTTAAGTCCAGTTTTGGATACTCATAATGATGATGAGGATTGATGGTTATAATTCAATATTTGTTTTCATAAAACAAACTATTTTTTTTAACTTTGAAATTATTCAACTTTATTTATTTTTTTTCTTTTTTTGTAAGTATATTAAAATGACAAAATATCTTTCTTGAATTCACCTCTTTGATACACAATACAGAAATTATAAAAAAAAAATTTGTAGTTTCCCGACTTCATTTGCATGCAATAGATACCGAGAGTTCTATGACTCCTCCCCGCAATGAATTCTAGGGGTTTTATGACTCCTCCTCACAATGAATTCAGATGGTTTTAGGAGTCATCCCCCCAGCCATAGCTCCATTCAACCTTGAGCGAAGGTATAAAAGTTTGATGATGTATTTCTCTTCTTAACAACTACATTAATAGCTTCCAAGATGATAGGACTGTATGACACAGAATTTATCGGTTTGAAAAAATCATCTTGTGATGTTAGATGTTATATTTGAATGTGCATTTTTATTATTGTCAATGGAACTCGGAGAAATTGACTGTTATCATTGGATAGTGAACTATAACATGTTTGAGTATGATAAAAGCTTGTGGAGTACTACATTACATCGTATAAACAGACTGGGATTCTACGATAGAGTGATTACACCTCTTAATAATAGTGGTCAGGAACTGAGAAGTGTCAAGGAGGAAGTCATTGAAATTTGCAGCTTTTTCGGGGTTGAAGCACTCTATGTAAAGGGTATAGTACCTACAGATAAAATTCTAAATCAAAAGTGTGACCCTAGGATTCCATTTTTCAATCTAGTAGAATTTAAGTGTCCTAAATTTGAAGCGGCTTATCACCGTCCTGAAGACGAGGTCAGGTTCTTCGTGCACTGGATACCTAAGGACATACCTGATCGTGATAAATGCATAAGACATGGTAAAAACTATTCTATATCATGGGACCATCGTTTCTGAATGTTTAAGAGTGAACATGTGTATGACTATGTGTCATAATATAATTTTGTATTAATATTCTACATAGCATTATTTCACTGAAAATATATTATGTGTTACACTGTTATGTGTTCATTATTTTTAGAGAAAGCTAGCATATCAAAAGTTTTGAATGTCTATTAAAATATCGGAGATGTGAGAAAAGGAATTTGTATACATCTAATGTCAGACACATGAGGTAACATTGACAAAATCTAGGTATCAGAATGAATAAATTCTTTATCAACATCCGTTGTTGGATATGTCATTATGAAAAAATTGTAAGTAAGTAGGAAGTAGGAAAGTAAGTAAGTAAGTAACAAATTCTTTCTTGAATTCATCTCTTGGATACACAATACAGAAATTCTATTATAGAAAATTATGAAAAAAAATGAAGAAACTCTCTATTAACATTCATTATCGATTGAAGTTGCTTCCTAGACAGACAATACAGCAATTTCACAAAATCTAAGTATAAGAGTGATTAAATTCTATATCAACATCCTTTTCTCGCATACATAGGAAAATAAACACACACACAGAGACAACACACACACACCCACACACACCCAGAGAGACGAGACACACACACACAAATAAGAAACACACATAGAGACGAGACACGCATAGAGACAACACACACACACAGAGACAACACCCCCACTGAGACGACACACAAACACACACAAAGAGACGACACACACACACACAGAGACGACAAACTCAAAGTGAGGACTTACACACAGAGAAGACACACGCATAGAGATTAAAAACACACATAAACGAGACACATAGAGAGAGAGGCGACACACACACACACAGAGAGGACAAACACACAGAGAAAACACACAAAGAGATGACACACACACACACAGATACGAAACACACAAAGAGACGAAACACACACAGACCCGTCAAACATACAGAGAATACACACCCACAGAGATGACACACACACATAGAGACGAGACATGCACAGACACAACACACAAACAGAGTCATAGTGAGAGAGATATCAAAAAAATTGGGTTGATCTAGGTTCACTTAGAGTGGCGCGCCACTCTAAGTGAACCTAGATCAACCCAACTTTTTGGATATCTCTCTCACTATGACTCTGTTTGTGTGTTGTGTCTGTGCGTGTGTCGTCTTTATATGTTTGTGTCATCTCTGTGGGTGTGTCTTCTCTGTATGTTTGTCGTCTCTGTGTGTGTTTCGTCTCTTTGTGTGTTTCGTATCTGTGTGTGTGTGTGTCTGTGTGTGTGTGTCATCTCTTTGTGTGTTTTCTCTGTGTGTTTGTCATCTCTGTGTGTGTGTGTGTGTCGCCTCTCTCTCTATGTGTCTCATTTCTGTGTGTTTGTCATCTCTATGCGTGTGTCTTCTCTGTGTGTAAGTCCTCACTTTGAGTTTGTCGTCTCTGTGTGTGTGTGTGTCGTCTCTTTGTGTGTGTTTGTGTGTCGTCTCCGTGGGGGTGTTGTCTCTGTGTGTGTGTGTGTTGTCATCTCTTTGTGTGTTGTCTCTGTGTGTTTGTCCTCTCTGTGTGTGTGTCACCTCTCTCTCTATGTGTCTCGTCTCTGTGTGTTTGTCATCTCTGTGCGTGTGTCGTCTCTATGTGTAAGTCCTCACTTTGAGTTTGTCGTCTCTGTGTGTGTGTGTGTGTGTCGTCTCTGTGTTTAAGTGTGTGTGTCGTCGCTATGTGGGTGTTCTCTCTCTCTCTCTCTCTCTCTCTCTCTCGTGTGTGTGTGTGTGTGTGTGTGTGTGTGTGTGTGTGTGTGTGTGTGTGTGTGTGTGTGTGTGTGTGTGTGTGTGTGTGTGTGTGTGTGTGTGTGTGTGTGTGTGTGTGTGTGTGTGTGTGTGTGTGTGTGTGTGTGTGTGTGTGTGTGTGTGTGTGTGTGTGTGTGTGTGTGTGTGTGTGTGTGTGTGTGTGTGTGTGTGTGTGTGTGTGTGTGTGTGTGTGTGTGTGTGTGTGTGTGTGTGTGTGTGTGTGTGTGTGTGTGTGTGTGTGTGTGTGTGTGTGTGTGTGTGTGTGTGTGTGTGTGTGTGTGTGTGTGTGTGTGTGTGTGTGTGTGTGTGTGTGTGTGTGTGTGTGTGTGTGTGTGTGTGTGTGTGTGTGTGTGTGTGTGTGTGTGTGTGTGTGTGTGTGTGTGTGTGTGTGTGTGTGTGTGTGTGTGTGTGTGTGTGTGTGTGTGTGTGTGTGTGTGTGTGTGTGTGTGTGTGTGTGTGTGTGTGTGTGTGTGTGTGTGTGTGTGTGTGTGTGTGTGTGTGTGTGTGTGTGTGTGTGTGTGTGTGTGTGTGTGTGTGTGTGTGTGTGTGTGTGTGTGTGTGTGTGTGTGTGTGTTGTCTCTATGCGTGTCTCGTCTCTCTGTGTGTTTCGTATCTGTGTGTGTGTGTCTCGTCTCTCTGGGTGTGTGTGTGTTGTCTGTGTGTGTGTGTATTTTCCCATGTATGCAAGAAAAGGATGTTGATATAGAATTTAATCACTCTTATACTTAGATTTTGTGAAATTGCTGTATTGTCTGTCTAGGAAGTGACTTCAATCGATAATGAATGTTAATAGAGAGTTTCTTCAATTTTTTTTCATAATTTCCTATAATAAAATTTCTGTATTGTGTATCCAAGAGATGAATTCAAGGAAGAGTTTGTTACTTACTTACTTACTTACCTACTTCCTACTTACTTGCAATTTTTTCATAATGACATATCCAACAACGGATGTTGATAAAGAATTTATTCATTCTGATACCTAGATTTTGTCAATGTTACCTCATTTGTCTGACAATAGATGTATGCAAATTCCTTTTTTCATATCTCCGATGTTTTAATAGACATTCTAAACTTTTGATATGCTAGCTTACTCTAAAAATAATGAACACATAACAATGTAATGCATAATATATTTTTAATGAAATAATGCTATGTAGAATATTAATACAAAATTATATTTATGACACATAGTCATACACACGTTCACTCTTAAACATCCAGAAACGATGGTCCCATTATATAGAATAGTTTTTACCATGTCTTTTGCATTTATCACGATCAGGTATGTCCTTAGGTATCCAGTGCGCGAAGAACCTGGCCTCGTCTTCAGGACGGTGATAAACCCCTTCAAATTTAGGACACTTACATTCTTCTAGATTGAAAAGTGGAATCCTAGGGTCAGACTTTTGAATTAAAACTTTATCTGTATGTACATTACCCTTTACATAGAGTTCTTCAACCCCGAAAAAGCTGCAAATTTCACTGACTTCCTCCTGGACATTTCTCAGTTGCTGACCACTATTATTAAGGGGTGTAATCACTCTATCGTAGAATCCCAGTCTGTTTATACGATGTAATGTAGTACTCCATAAGCTTTTATCATACTCAAAAACGTTATAGTTCTCTATCCAATGATAACAGTCAATTTTTTCGAGTTCCATTGACAATAATAAAGATGCACATTCAAATGTAACACCACAAGATGATTTTTTCAAACCGATAAACTCTGTGTCATACAGTCCTATCATCTTGGAAGCTGTTAATGTAGTTGTTAAGAAGAGAAATACATCATCAAACTTTTATACCTTCGCTCAAGGTTGAATGGAGCTATGGCTAGGGGGGATGACTCCTAAAACTATCTGGATTCATTGTGGGGAGGAGTCATAAAACCCTTAGAATTCATTGCGGGGAGGAGTCATAGAACTCTCGGTATCTATTGCATGCAAATGAAGTCGGGAAATTACAATTTTTTTTTTTAATTTCTGTATTGTGTATCCAAGAGGTGAATTCAAGAAATATTAAGATTTTGTCATTTTAAGATACGTACAAAAAAAATAAAAAAAAATGAATAAAGTTGAATAATTTCAAAGTTAAAAAAAATAGTTTGTTTTATGAAAACAAATATTGAATTAGAACCATCAATCCTCATCATCATTATGAGTATCCAAAACTGGACTTAAGTTTCACGGTAGAACTAGAGAATTGTATTTTCCATGATTTTCTTACAAAAAACTAGACTTTACGGTCAATAACCCTTACAGGCTCAGATTTTACGAACATAGTTTTATTTTTCGATCCAAAAAAAGACTTAAGTTTCACATTTGAACCAGAGAATTGTATTTTCCATAATTTTCTTACAAAAAACTAGAGTTTGCGGTTAAAAACCCTTAATAGCTTAGATTTTAAGGAAATAGTTTTATTTTTCGATCCAAAATGGACTTATTTTTCACATTTGAACCTGAGAATTGTATTTTCTATAATTTTCTTACAAAAAACTAGAGTTTACGGTCAAAAACCCTTATTAACTCAGATTTAACAGAAACCGTTTTATTTTTCGATCCATAAATGGGCTTAAGTTTCACATTTGAACCAGAGAATTGTATTTTGCATACTTTTCTTACAAAAAACTAGAGTTTAAGGTCAAAAACCCTTATTAACTCAGATTTTACAGAAATGATTTTATTTTTCGATCCAAAAAAGGACTTAAGTTTCACATTTGAACCAGAGAATTGTATTTTCCATTATTTTCTTACAAAAAACTAGAGTTTACGGTCAAAAACCCTTATTATCTCAGATTTTACAGAAATAGTTTATTTTTTCGATCCAAAAATAGACTTAAGTTTCACATTTGAACCAGAAAATTGTATTTTCCATAATTTTCTTACAAAAAACTATAGTTTACGGTCAAAAACCCTAATTAGCTCAGATTTACGGAAATAGTTTTATATTTCGATCCATAAATGGGCTTAAGTTTCACATTTGAACCAGAGAATTGTATTTTCCATAATTTACTTACAAAAAACTAGAGTTTACGGTCAAAAACCCTTATTAGCTCAGATTTTACGGAAATCATTTCATTTTTCGATCCAAAAATAGACCTAAGTTTCACATTTGAACCAGATAATTGTATTTTCCATACTTTTCTTACAAAAAACTAGAGTTTACGGTAAAAAACCCTTACTAACTCGGATTTTACATAAAGAGTTTACTTTTCGATCCAAAAATGGACTTAAGTTTCAAATTTGAAAGCTAAGATCGTAATGAATGATACTTGTTATCAGAAAAAATGTCAATTGCAAAAAAAACAAAATAAAAAAAGATGGGGGGAGAGGGCCAAAAATTTGGATGGGGAGGGGGCATCCTTCGAGTTTGGGGATAGGGGCCCTTTGGGGGTTGATGTTTCTGCTGGTTAGGGTCGTTGGTGCTTATGATTCTTGATGGTTCGTACTCACATACACCTTACTACTTGATTTGCAAGGATTTCTAAGTTTTGTTCTGAATTTCATTATTAAAATTATTTTCTTTCCATCTACATCTCTCTTAGTATCAACTTTTTAGTATACTATAACGTTGAACCCTATTTTAAACTGACAACACTGCTCAAACACAACTTGTGTATTATACAGAACACATCGGAGAGGTAAGGCTAGGTCAACTCACAATGTCATTCTATCATCATTAACCATTTTCATAGATTGATGTTGTCTCAAATTTATAACAAATTGCCTGAGTTAACAACTCCAAGGGGTTACCTTAACTGATAATCAGTTTAACCCTTTTATTTTTGTTTCTTTTTTTCACCTTCATACAATTCAATTCGCAAATACCTTACCCCTTTTTGCAAATGTCAATACCATTCCTTTTATTCAAATCCCAATCACCAATCAAGTTATCGTATATTGAGCAATCATCGCTCTCTCTGATTGGCTCCTAAAAAATGTCTACGTCAAACGATACATTCATTGTGCCATTCTTATCAATAACAAAAAACCTTGCCAGCTTTGTAAAATGTTCACGTGCAAGTGTAGTGTCTCAGGCATGGGTTTTCTTATGCAATTCAATGTAAGTTTTCATGTAAGTTTGAAAGCTTTATATAACTTACTACTAGTATGCTAAAGCATTTTTAGGGACTGCCCTTACCTGAGCTTTAAAAAGAAAATTCTGCTCAATTTAATGGAAAACACCCATTTCCCACTTTCTATAATTACAGAAATTCCGTTAAAGCTGAACCAAATAATTTCTTTGGGGGTGATTTTCCAAAAGAATAAATTAGAAGAGGTTTTTCTCCCCCTGGAATTTTCTAGCTTTCTAAAATAAGGTTTTTTTTACCTGCACTTTTAAGATCAATTTAGGAGTAAAAAAATTATTTTAGTTTTCAGTAGATATAAATATTTTCACCTGCATTTTAAGATCAATATATGAGTCAATTCTTTTTAGAAATTAAATAAAAAAAGGAGCAACATTAAATTTATTCCGTATATGAAGGGGGTCCCCCCTCCTCAACAACTTGCTCATCACGCCAAAGTTTTCTTAGCACTATTAAAAAAACTTCTTATTCTAAATAATTGGCCCGCTCTTAAGAGGAGTCGCTCTTAAGAAATTGGGACAGACAGTCAAAAGTTAGAGTAGAGAGCAACGAATTGAGGAGGGAGAAACACCTTCATATACGGAATAATTTTTGTTGTTTTTTAGTTTTAATGATTCTCCTTACCTTCAGTTGAAGATAATGTTGAATGTCAAATCATTTTTCAAATAATGCCGGTAAATCAGGCAAAAATTTCTAATTTCCTTCATGAAAAATTCCCTCCCCTCACAGGAAACTTCTCCGTCGAAATATCTTCCCACTCTAAATCCCCCACCACCCCCAAAATTCTCTCCGGGCTACTCCATATTCACTGAAAATAGTATACGTAAGTAGAAACCTATCAGGAGGTCCAAGGGGGACTCCATATGTGGGCATAGACTCCCTAGGGGAAATGGATTTCCGAGAAATTGATTGCGTAATCGAAGGGGAAGTGGATTTCCGAGAAATTGATTGCATAATCGAAGGGGAACTAAATTTCCGAGAAACTGATCACATAATCTCCCAGGCCTATATAATTTATGCATGTTTTTATGGTTTTTGTCACAGAGAATAATAAAACAGGATTTTTCTCACTTTGATGTATTTTCATGGTTTATTAATGTCTAATGGATGATGTCAAGGTCGATTGATTTGCTGTTGTTGTTTGGCCAAGTGTAATGACACGAGGGGTGATTTATATAATCAGTGTGGAATGTATTGATCTAGGGGAAGAGAATTTCCGAGAACTTGATTTACATAATCGGTGGGGAGAATGTTTTGATCCAGGAATGGGAAACAAGCAGTACATGCCTCATTCTAAGCCAATCAGAGAGTCGGTTACATCTCAATATAAGCCAATCAGAGAGTCGCTTACATATGGTTTTCCATTACATAGCAATTCGCCCTTGAGATTTCACATATAACGGATATGCGTTGTGATTAAATTATCAGATAGTTCCAAGACACAATGGATAAAACATCGAATATTATTGATGAGCTAGAAGCCTTGGCTACGGCGATTTACAATGTGAGTTCTGTTTAGTACATTTTCATTCTTCATTTTCAAATAAAATTATTTTCCTTGGTCACCCTCCAGTATATTCAGGGTATACCCACCCCACACAATACAAACTCCACTATATATTGTTTATTCTCGCTAGAAAGCTTAAAATATGTTCTTTTTAACCACCTAAACCTAACCTCCCCCCCCCCTTCAACACACCCCTCCTCTGTTTATGACTTTAATTCTTCCATTGGAAAGAACTTTGTTTTTGAACTCTCCCTTTGAAAGACAAGTTCCGTTAACACTTAGGTATGCTATTTCTCTGGTTTGACATAAGCATCCCCAAAATGATTTAATTAGCTGTCACCCCACAGTTGCACTTCCTGCATTTTGACGTTAGGGGTTTAGCCAAAAGGTTTCACAGATCAAAAAGGATTGTTTTCCCCGTCAAATTAAAAAAGTTTCAAGAAAAAGAGATTGCAATAATTAAGCTAGGCCTACGCAACCTGTATGGAAGTGTGAAACGGGTTGTCCCCCAAATTAATTGCTAGCAAATATTTTTAGGACATTATGTAAAAAGGGGGAAGGGGCTATGCCTCAATTCTATCACCATCATTGTAAAGTGAAAACAAACTGTTTCTTCGCATGAAAAGTAAGGGGCCGGGATTTCTCAGAAAAAGAATACATAGCTTAATTATGTGTAAATTGAATACCATTTACGTCTAAGATCGTAATTTTTAAGCCTATAAGCTGCTGGGTTAACAATCTTTTTATCTATCTTAAAGTCTATAGACGGGAACATTTAAAACAAATTTCAAAAATAGAAACATTGATTTGTATACTAAGGCTACAAACTAGTGATTGTCAACTTTTATTTTTCTCACAAGTTGTGCAATAAAAACGTATGATTTCCATGCATAGTATATTTCTCGTAAATTTTACTTTTTGCTTTGCTGAAAAGAGGGGAGGGGACTTCATTGTGATAAATGCTTTCTAGACAAAATTATGGCTAGATTAGGTTAGGGGGTACTAATTTTTATTCTGTAAAAAAGGGGTAAATTATTTCAATACTAACTTTTTTCTCTTCTTTAAGGATATTTATGATGAATGTGCGCCTCCACCTGAAAAGAGAGCAAGGGAGGGTGAGGCAGCCCCATCAGTGCCAGCCCCTATGCAGTCCGGGCAAAAGCCAAAAAGAGAATGGGCCACAAGGATGGAGAACCCTGCTGCCTCATCGGTGCAAGCCCGTAACATCGGCGACCCGTCCGCCCTCCATCATGCTTTGTAGCCTTCAAGAGCTGCCCCACCTACACAAGGTCAGGAGGTGACCCTCTTTCAGAATATATACAGAGTATAGAACTAAATGCTACTGCTATGCGCGTTTTTAAATAATAATCCAATTTTTAAAAATAGGGTAATTTAGACACCTTGAAAATAAGCTACTTTTCTTTTATAAATTACATTGGTTCCATATGCACTGATCCCCTCACCAACTGAAGAAAGAAATACTGACCTCGTTGAAGGGGCAATGGAATTTCATGCAATTCATGACAATGAATCACCAACTATGAACGAATTGCATGGTATTGTTAATTCACTTGAAATTCCTGATAAGATTGACGTGTTTTTAACCGATTATTTTAATGTTAATAATAGCATAGTTGAGCAGGGAGACTTGAGTCCAAACACCTTACAAATTTTAGAAGATTTTTTCCAATGAATTAACTGGGAACCCTCCCCCCACTGATAACATACTTCCACTTCAAACAACTGAAGTTTCTTCCCATACCCCTATTATTGAACAATGTGGGGGAGGGGGTGGTGATAATATACAAGAGGAGGAGGGGGAGGAGGAGGAGGAGGTGGAGGAGGAGGAGGGGGTAATTTCCAATTTATGACATTTTCCGAGTTTCAACTCACAAATACAATTTTAAATACAATAGTTGTCTACACTGCAACCTTTGGAGACCCATTTAATTCACCTTTGTGTGGTAATTTTGTGTTTGACCCTGTAGAAATTGTTCATGGCTATGTACATAGAATTCGTGCACTGCTAGAGAACCAAATTCAGTTGTGGGGAGGGGGTAGGGATTCAATTAAGGTTTCTATTGTTTTAAAGTTGTTTTATTTAAATGAGGGAAAAAGTGAGGTTTACCATCATTATGTATACACCGAGATGCGACGTCTATCCAAATTTCGAGAATTATGAGGGTGTTTTTTCCGAGTGGGTAGGTCATATTATTACGCATCTCGAGAATTATAACGAAAATGGGAGCGGGTCTGTAGTTCTTTATGTTGAAAATTTAAGCGTTAATATTTGTAAATTTAAGAAAGATTTTATTTTAAGAGGGGATTATAGGGACCCGGGTACAGTTTCAAAATATAATTCTGAACTAGTCGGTTGTCGAAGTGTTCAACAAATTTGTTTTGAAACACCTCAAAAATATTTCATGTACGCTTTTCTCATGTCAGCTTTCCGACCTTTGAAAGATGAAGCCTCAAAGATGAATTTAGATCACTGGGCTGTACATGGGAAAGAGGGGTCCATTTTTCCCATTATAGATTTCATTTGTTTAGATAAAAAATACCCAGTAACGCTAAGGTATATTGATATTTTTGAAAGGGCCAATGCCCATTCAAATATCGGCGTTACTGTGGTTCAATTTGAAGCTGAATTTGAAGATGGGGTTCAATCAAAAAAGAAGGGGGTGGTGTTCCCAGTAAGGGGCCCGTCGATTGAATTGGTTAAACACTGGGTTTGGTTGTTGTACACACTACCATCTAGTGACCTAGCCAATTCAATTGGCCATTTCAACCCAATTACAGACATCAGTAGAGTTCTGGGGGAGGGTAAGAATAATGGGGTATGTTTCTACTGTCCAACATGCCTGTCTCGATTTTGGACAGAATTAAAGTTGCAAAATAATATGAAACACTGTAGACGGCATGGCTACCAGTCATTGGAAACGGTTTCAGGAGATAGGGCTATTTTACGTTCTAAAAACTTTCTAAACACCCTCCTCCAGAGCAATAAAATCTCTTTGGACTGTGAAGCGAAGCTAGTGGAAGTGAATGATCCTCGAATTCCAAACCGAATCACAGAACATCAAGCTATTGCAGTCTCCTACGCCCACGCACAAAGAGACAGTTCTAACATTATGCAGTTGTTAGAAATAGTAGAAACACTGGATGAGGGGGAGTGCATGATCAAGGCATTAACTAAATTAATATGCACCACTAATGGCGCTATTTCTCGTTTGAGAAATACGCATTACCCAATGGTGCTGTCTGGAGAGGATCTTCTCGCGATTAAAAATCAAAAAATATGTTGGGATTGTAAGGGGGAGTTTGAATAGGGGGATAAGGAGACTAAAGGGAAAAGAGGGGGAAAGGGGAAAGTCAGAGACCACACTCACTTGTGGCAGGAAATATCCTCTGGGGGTAGTAATTTTAGAGGGGTAGCGCATCAATCGTGTAACATAAACGTTATCCAGCAGTTTTTTTATTGCAGTTTTTATTCATAATTCAAATTATGATTTAAAATTTATTTTACCGGCACTGGCACGTATGCACAGGGAGGGAGGGGGAGTAGATAGTCCATGGGTAAATAATTCATTTACCTATAACATCATTCCCAAATCGGCCAAGAAGTTGATGCTTCTCGAGCTGAAATGGCAGGTAGTAAATAATGGGCATACGTGCTGGAATAAAATCAGGTTTTTAGATTCTTTTAGTTTTTTCCCCAAAGCATTGAGTCAATTGATTCAAGTGCGGAAAAGTGACAATTTTGATAGTTTTCCTTTGCTTAAACAGCACTTTCCAGACAGTGAAATGTATGACCTATTGACCTGTAAAGGTGTAAATGCATACGACTATTACTGTTCTGGCGCTCGCTTAAGCGAGGTGAAACTACCTTCAATGGAAGCTTTCTATAATTCACGCACCAACACTGAATGCACAGCCAAGGATATGAGTTTGCCAAGAAGGTGTGGTCTAAGGGGAATTGTAAAAATGGGTGGGATTATTGTAGACTGTACTTGGCCAGTGACGTTTTAACTCTGTTAGACATAGTCTGCAAGAACACAGACCAAATCTACTCAGAGTTTGGACTAGATATAGCATATTATTTTTCCACGCCACATTTGGTTATGGACTTGATTTTAAAAATTAGTAGGGAGGAAATAGTCTTAATCACCGACGTGGATCAACACCTTTTTGTAGAAAGATCAATGAGGGGTTGGTATTTTTTTCATGGGGATAGCGTTTTGACAACCGACCCAAGTGGATACAACAACAATTTTATAGAGTCAAATGCAGTGTTCTTGGACATTAACTTATGGTATCCCTCGGCAATGTCTCACTGCTCTTTGCCGTGTTGGAACTATAAATGGCTTGAGATTCCTCGTGAGTTTCTTGACATTAACACCGTCGAGGACAATGGGCCACAAGGATGGTTCTTTGAAATTGACGGGCACATTCCATTGGCGCTTCATGATTCAGTCAGAGATTTTGTTTTTCCCTATATCAATCGACCAGTGACCAAGGACTCGCTGAGTCCCTACAATCGATCATTTGTTGAGGATATGTGGATGCACTGGACCCCCTCTAAGCAAAAACTGATAGCAGATCTGGACCCTAAGGAGAAAATCGTTGTTCACCATGTGCTTTTGCACTGGATGGTGAACAATGGTTTCAAGATCACCAAAATACATAGGGTCCTGCAATTCAGTCAAAAATCCTATTTGAAGAAGTTTATCGACACATTTAGTTGTAGACCGACTATTCTCAATTCCAGCAGTATATATCAAGTTAAAACACCATTCAGATCGCTTCTGTGTGGATCTTCAATGCCAGGTAAAACGTTTAGAATGTTTATTAAAAAGTCAGAGATGTACGAAAAAGGAATTTTCAAAGAAATCGATACTACTAGCAGACTCATAAAACGATTAATTATTGACTGAGTGTCAAATTAATAGGAAAAAAAGTACTTTTGCATAGAACAAATTCAAGTACACAGATATTTCATAGCATCAAAAGGATCTTACAACATTTCACAGAATTGAGAGACTACTATTGTCATCTACCAACCTATAGCTAAAGATGGCGTCACAGTCCCTCAGACACACGGCTATAGCGTGAGAGTACATGAAAAAAAAACAATAGATATTGATGACAATACTAAACTAACATAACCAAAAAATTCCACATTATTGCACAGAAATACCAAAACCATAGGTTAGGTTAGGCTAGATTAAGTTAGGTTAGATTATGGTTAGGTTAAGTTAGGTTAGGTTAGGCTAGCCTACGTACGCGCGAGTACGTAGGCTAACCTAACCTAACTTAACCTAACCTAATCTAACCTAACTTAATCTAGCCTAACCTAACCTATAGTTTTGGTATTTCTGTGCAATAATGTTGAATTTTGTGGCTATGTTAGTTTAGTATTGTCATCAATATCTATTGTTTTTTTTTATGTCTCTCGCACTATAGCCGTATGTCTGAGGGACTGTGACGCCATCTTTAGCTATAGTTGGTAGATGGCAATAGTAGTCTCTCGATTCTGTGAAATGTTGTAAGATCCTTTTGATGCTACTTAATATCTGTGTAGTTGAATTTGTTCTATGCAAAATTACTTTTTTTTTCCTATTAATTTGACACTCAGTCAATAATTAATCGTTTTCTGAGTCTAATAATAGTATCGATTTCTTTGAAAATTCCTTTTTCGTACATATCTGACTTTTTAATAAACATTCTAAACGTTTTACCTGACATTGACGATCCACACAGAAGCGATCTGAATGGTGTTTTAACTTGATATATACTGCTGCTATTGAGAATAGTCGGTCTACAACTAAATGTAAACCATACTTGTCTAATGAATAAATAATAATTTTCCTTAGATCTACCTATTACGTTATTCAATAACAAGAACAACAAAATCAACATTTCATTCATTTATTAACATCAAAACTTTTCTATACTGCATGAATAGCACACGCTATTTGTTCAACAAGAACAACAATATTTATTAACACTATTTGTACAACAATATTTTTCATTTATTGACAAAAACACTTTTGTACAGCATGAACATCAATAGCACTATTTGTACAAAAATATTTCATTCATTTATTGCCAAAAACACTTTTTTGTACAGCATTAACATCAATAGCACACACTATTTGTACAACAGGAACACACATTTTTGTACAACAGCACGAATAGCACACACACTATTTTTACAAGAATCAGAACAACATTTTTCATTTATTGACATAAAAAACAACTTACGTACCCTAACAATAACAAAAGCACAGTTGAACACTATGAATTTAAAAGATTCCCCCCTAAGGCCCCCCTCCTCCTGGGGTCACGGACGGGGGGCCGAAGGCCGGCCACGGGCGGGCTCCCCCATCCCCCCACCCCCCGGGGTGATTTGGAAAAAACTGTATACAATAGTCGTTGTCACTGCTGCTACAGGTTAGGTTGGGTTAGTTAATTCATGAAAGGTTAAGGTTAGGTTAGGTTAGTTAATTCATGAAGGGTTAGGGTTAGAGTCAAACTCAGGTTAATTTATCCAGACCAAGTTGATTGCGATAGTCTATGCATTCAACCCCGTCTGAAATACGGTAGTGGCCATGGGGTAGTACACTTACACCATTCTCGAGCACAAAGACTTTGTCAGATATACATGAAATTGCATTCTTTTCCACTCTTACAGTATAATTTTTATACTGTAATGAGCAAATTGCAAGCACTTGTGCTCTTGGCACTAGGCTACTCTCTACACAGTCTGTCTACACGCTCATGTTGAAATTGCTCTTTACAAAATGTATAGGCACCCCTTTACACGCCTGCTTTACATCCCCGTTATGTGTTTCCACGCAATAAACTTCAGGACCCGGGAACATCCTCCTGGATATTAAATCACTCCACGTCTCTGATTTTAACATTAGTAGTTGGTTGGGGGCTTGACGTTTCACCAACTCGGGGTAGAGGGACGGATTCCAGTTGGTAAAATCCATCCGCGAGCTGATGTGTTCCCCATTTTCTAAATCCCCCACTAAATCCTCGGTTTTTACTTTTAACAGCAGAGAATCTCTATCCCCATAGTAAACTTGAACCTCGCCCTCCCGTGTCCATTGCACCTTGAACACATTGTAAAAAAACGACAACATGAGCTTTTTGGAAATTTCAAGTACTGAACTACCTCCTGCTATATTCTTGTTCAGTACCACATTTCTCTTTTTCCTGTGTAGAAGAACCATGCCAGCCTCTATGCTCGTGAACGTTGTAAAATTGGGGTCGGCAATGATTCGTGCACACTCTGGAGGGTCAGTCGCGACGTCACAACGAGATCTGTTGCGTACACTTTCACACATTTTGCCAAACGCTGAATTTAGAATGAGTTTGTACATTTCCTTCTCTACTTTACTGTTTGCCCGAGAGCGTTTATCAACAAAAGTGTCGATAAACGTCTTCAAATAGGATTTTTGACTGAATTGCCATGCCGTCTACAATGCTTCATATGATTTTGCAACTTTAATTCTGTCCAAAATCGAGACAGGCATGTCGAACAGTAGAAACGTACCCGCTTATTCTTACCCTCCCCCAGAACTCTACTAATGTCTTTAATTGGGTTAAAATGGCCAATTGAATTGGCTAGGTCACTAGATGGTGGTGTGTACAACAACCAAACCCAGTGCTTAACCAATTCAATCGACGGACCTCTTACTGGGAACACAACCCCCTTCTTTTTGGAACGAACCCCATCTTCAAATTCAGTTTCATACTGAACCACAGTAACGCCGATATTTAAATGGGCATTGGCCCTTTCAAAAATAACAATGGACCTGAGCTTTACTGGGTATTTTCCCTCTAAACAAGTGAAATCTACAATGGGAAAATTCGACCCCTCCTTCCCATTTACAGCCAAGTGATCTAAATTCATCTTTGAGGCTTCATCTTTCAATAGGTCGGAAAGCTGATATGAGAAAAGCGTACTTGAAACATTTTTGAGCTGTTTCAAAACAGATTCGCTGGACACCTTGACAACCTTCTAAATCAGGATTATATTTTAAAACTGTACCCTTATCCCTATGCCCGCCTCTTAAAATAAAATATTTCTTAAATTTACAAATATTAACGCTTAAATTTTCAACATAAAGAACTTCAGACCCGCTCCCATTTCCGTTATAATTCTCGAGATGTGTAATAATTTGACCTATCCACTCTGAAAAACACCCTCTTAATTCTCTAAATTTGGATAGACCAGTCGCATCTCGGTGTGTACATAATGATGGTAAACCTCACTTTTTCCCTCGTTTAAATAAAACACCTTTAAAACAATAGAAACCGTAATTGAATCCCTACCCCCTCCCCACAACTGAATTTGGTTCTCTATCAGTGCACGAACTCTATCTACATAGCCAGGAACAATTTCTACAGGGTCACAAAATTAGCACACAAAGGTGAATTAAATGGGTCTCCAAAGGTTGCAGTGTAGACAACTATTGTATTTAAAATTGTATTTGTGAGTAGAAACTCGGGAAATGTCGTAAATGGGATATTACCCCCCTCCTCCTCCTCCCCCTCCTCCTCTTGTATATTATCACCACCCCCTATCCCACATTGTTCAATAATAGGGGTATGGGAAGCCACTTCAGTTGTTTGAAGTGGAAGTATGTTATCAGTGGGGGGAAGGTTCCCTGTTAATTCATTGGAAAAATCCTCTAAAATTTGTAAGGTGTTTGGACTCAAGTCCCCCTGCTCAACTGTGCTATTATTAACATTAAAATAATCGGGTAAAAACTCGTCAATGTTATCAGGAATTTCAAGTGAATTAACAATACCATGCAAGTCGTTCATAGTTAGTGATTCATTGTCGTGAATTGCATGAAATTCCATTGACCCTTCAACGAGGTCAGTACTTCTTTCTTCAGTTGGTGAGGGGGTCAGAGCATATGGAACCAATGTAATTTATAAAAGAAAAATAGCTTATTTTCAAAGTGTCTAAATCACCCTATTTTTAAAAATTGGATTATTATTTAAAAACGCGCATAGCAGTAGCATTAGTTCTCTACTCTATATATATTCTGAAAGTTCCAACATTCAGCGGACTGAATGTATACGATAATTGACCGGATTTGAATGGGGGGCCAATTTCTTTTAATATCTCTGACACGCTTTTCCTGTGTTGAAATGAATCGATTGTTGGAAGGCCCCTTAAAACTATAATATTCTAGCGAAAATAGCATTTTGAGTTTCAAATGGTGAGATAACAGTAAACTAGAAATTAACGAAAAATATTATTATGAGGTTGAAAAATAGCGAAGATGCCTATGAAAAATGGGTTTGTTTAGATATTTCTATAAGTTAGGTAAAAATGCTCACATTTTTATATCCCGGCTGCAGTTTAGTGCCTGAAGGCCCTGTTGAAGCATGCTGGAGGGTCACCTCCTGACCTTGTGTAGGTGGGGCAGCTCTTGAAGGCCCAGGCAGCGCATGATGGAGAGCGGACGGGTCGGCGATGTTAAGGGCTTGCACCGATGAGGCAGCAGAGTTCTCCATCCTTATGGTCCATTCTCTTTTTGGCTTTTGCCCAGACTGCATAGGGGCTGGCACTAATGGGGCTGCCTCACCCTCCCTTGCTCTCTTTTTAGGTGGAGGCGCACATTCATCATAAATATCCTTAAACAAGAGAAAAAAGTTAGTATTGAAATAATTTTCCCCTTTTTTACAGAATAAAAATTAGTACCCCCTAACCTAACCTAGCCATAATTTTGTCTAGAAAGCGTTTATCACAATGAAGTCCCCCTCCCCCCTTTTCAGCAAAGCAAAAAGTAAAATTTACGAGAAATATATTATGCATGGAAATCATACGTTTTTATTGTACAGCTTGTGAGAAAAATAAAAGTTGACAATCACTAGTTTGTAGTCTTAGGATAGAAATCAATGTTTCTATTTTTACTTTTCAGAAAAATTTTTAAATGTTCCCGTCTATAAGCTTTAAAATAGATAAAAAGATTGTTAACCCAGCTGCTTATAGGCTTAAAATTTATGATCTTAGACGTAAATGGTATTCAATTTACACATAATAAAGCTATGTATTCTTTTTCTTGGAAATCCCGGCCCCTTACTTTTCATGCGAACAAACAGTTTGTTTTCACTTTACAATGATGGTGATAGAATTGAGGCATAGCCTCTTCCCCCTTTTTACATAATGTCCTAAAAATATTTGCTAGCAATTAATTTGGGGGATAACTCGTTTCACTCTTCCATACAGGTTGCGTAGGCCTAGCTTAATTATTGCAATCTCTTTTTGCTTGAAACTGTTTTTAATTTGACGGGAAAAACAATCCTTTTTGATCTGTGAAACCTTCTGGCTAAACCACTAACTTAAACATGCAGGAAGTGCAATTGTGGGGTGACAGCTAATTAAATCATTGCGGGAATGCTTATGTCAAACCAGAGAAATAGCATACCTAGGAGTTAGCGGAAGTTGTCTGTCAAAGGGAGAGTTCAAAAACAAAGTTATTTCCAATGGAAGAATTAAAGTCATAAACAGAGGAGGGGTGTGTGGGGGGGAGGGTAGAATTAGGTGGTAAAAAATAACATATTTTAAGCTTTCTAGCGAGTATAAACAATATATAGTGGAGCTAGTATTGTGTGGGGGGGTATACCCTGAATATACTGGAGGGTGACCAAGGAAAACAATTTTATTCGAAAATAAAGAATGAAAATGTACTAAACAGAACTCACATTGTAAATCGCTGTAACCAAGGCTTCTAGCTCATCAATAATATTCGATGTTTTATCCAGTGTGTCTTGGAACTTTCTGATATTTTAATCACAACGCATGTCCTTTATTTTAGAAATCTCAAGGGCGAATTGCGTTGTAATGGGAAACAATATTAAAGCGACTCTCTGATTGGCTTATGAGATGTAACAGACTCTCTGATTGGCTTAGAAGGAGGCATGTACTTCCTGTTTCCTATTCCTGGATCAAAACATTCTCCCCACCGATTATGTAAATCAAGTTCTCGGAAATTCACTTCCCCTAGATCAAAACATTCCACGCTGATTATGTAAATCACCCCTCGTGTCATTACACTTGGCCAAACAACAACAGAAAATCAATCGACCTTGACATCATCCATTAGACATTAATAAACCCTGAAAATACATCAAAGTTAGAAAAATCCTGTTTTTTTTTATTCTCTGTGAAAAAAACCATAAAAACATGCATAAATTATATATGTCCGGGAGATTATGTAATCAATTTCTCGGATATTTAGTTCCCCTTCGATTACGCAATCAATTTCTCGGATATCCATTTCCCCTAGGAAGTCTATGCCCATATTTGGAGTCCCCCTCGGACCTCCTCATAGGTTCCTACTTACGTATGTAACGGGTAAATTTTGTAAATTACAGCCCTTATCTCAGGGTCTCTAGGGGGATATATTATCCCCTAAGGCATAGTTATTGAACATTTCAACTATGCTGATAAAGATTGCTATCTCAAAATTTTGATCGGACGACTTAGGAGAAAAAGGGGTATGGGAGGGGGGTTAACTGTCCTCCAATCTTTTTTCACTTAAAAAGGGCACGATAATTGTAATTTCCGTTCGAATGTGCTCGGTTACAATATTTTAGGACCACTGGATCCGTAATCTTTCTTCTGGCAAAAAATGCAAAATTTCACATTTGTGCGTATAGGAGTTTGAAACTTCTTCAGTAGGGGTTCTCTAATAGGCTGAATCTGATGGTGTGATTTTCAGTTTTGACGGTGTTTCTCCTTTTTTTCAAAAATTGAGCAGATTTTCTCAGGCTTGTAACTTCTGATGGTAATCAGCATAAAATGCGATTCTTTTGATGCACCTATTGTTAACAACACTCTGTTTCTTAGAATCTCGGTTAGAGCCGCGTCGCTCCTTACTTACAGTTCGTTACCACGAACTGTTTGATACTTTTTTTATATAATGGAAGTTTATTTCAAGCTGCTTAGAAAAATTATGACATACAAATATGTGTGACTGTAAAAATTTCAACAGCTTATAAGAACAGTCTTATATCCTTTATATAACGAACTGCAAAACAATCCTTGGATTACGTAAAAAATATTAATGGAAGTATTTATGTTACGGTCAAAATGATTATTTAGGCCAGTTTTTTTACGAGGCTTAGTTAATATAAATAATGGTGGCCAGCGTTACCCCCCCCCCGGTAATTACCCCCCGGAAAATACCCTGCCGCGAAAAATACCCCTCTGAAAATACCTCTCGTGGAAAACACCCCCCCCCTCCCCAATAATACCCCCTCGGGAAAATATCCCCCTCCAGAAATACCCCCGCGGAAAATACTCTCCGGAAAATAACCCCCCGAAAATACCCTCAAGCGTAAAATACCTTGGTACTTGTATATTATGGGCCACTCACTCAAGTTTACGCTGTTTTAAACCCGAGAACAACCCAGTTTCTACGTTACTTTTTTTCAGCTTAGCGGGAGACAAGGCAATGACAAGTGACAGAATATATGGGAAATATATAAATTGTTTTCCTAGAAGAAAACAATTCCTTCTAGGTATATGGCCACTAAAAAATTACAGAAGAACAGCAAGGTATCCCAGTATAAATTGAATGTAATGTTTTATTTAAGTGTTTTTTCCAAGCGTAAAGTTTTTTTTCAATGACCGTTTTTCAAAGTATTAAGTACTATTATTAGGTTGAAGTAGTGTTACATTTAAGTATTTTATGATGATGGCTGATCAAAGTTTATGCTATTTTTTCCTTTCATTTACGTTATATTTTACTGTGTTCTTGGCCGCATATTTGGCTTTAAAACACACTTATTTATCTATCTATCTAATATGCAGAATACTTGTACCAAACATATTTCGAATGCAGACCCGCTATACTTTACCCCCCCCCCCTAGTGTGCAAATCCATAGCCCCCCCCAATATGCAAATTTAAAGCCCAATTCTATTTCTAAAGTAACAAAGAAACTAACGAAAAAATTGGTGTTCTCGAATTTTACGTAGCGTAAACTAGAGTGAGTGGCACAAAATACACAAGTGCCAAAATTCCTTCCTCCTTTGGAAAAAAAAATTCAAATAAAGTGCTCAAATTTGGAAAGCCTTATTTTCCGCTGGGGGGGGGGGTAATTCCCACGGGGGGAGGGGTATTTTCCGGGGGTATTTTCCAGAGGATATTTCCCGCGGGGGATATTTTCTGAGGGGGTATTTTTAAAGAGGCTATTTTCCACGGGGATTATTTTCCAGGGGGGGGGGTTAATCGCCAGGGGGTCGCCTAGAACCATAAATAATAACCGATAAAATCAGATATTTTGATAATTTTTTACTTATGTACCACAAGCTAGAATAACTTATTACACGGCTTATGGATACAAAAAATGTATCCAGGATTTTTTTTTTGGGGGGGGGGGTACAAAAAAACTTCAAAAACACATCAAAAATTTGTTTATATTCATTTTATTTCTTTTTTCAAGTCGGATAAACATTTCGGGGGGAAGAGGGTTCAAACATCCCTAGCCCCCCCTCTATACGGCATTGATGGATACAACCCTAACCCTCCCCCCCTCTATACGGCATTGATGGATACAACTGTTATTACTCTGTTAATTATAATTAACTACAGCAATTTGCTAAAACGCGTATGATGTGATTTTTGCTGGACAATCAGGAACCATTTTCGGTGGCTTGTCGCATGCACCGTCTTGTACTTCAGCATTTTCATGATTGTTTTAAGTTCTTTGCTGGGGTTTATTGTTCTTTTTATATTTTATAGTACCACAGTTTTATTTTGATGTTGTGTAGCTTATTTTTGACGAATTTGTGACGTGTGTAACGTTTATTGTCGTGTTTGACGTTTTTAACCATAAACTGACTTTGGGTCTTTGTTTGTTAAGTCTTGGTTATTTTTCTAAGAATAAGAATGCACGAATTGTTTTATCTGATTTAAATGATACGAAGCATCGTTTCAACGAACGGCTGAATGAATTGAATGAGAAAAAAAAAATGAAAAATACATGACCAAAATGAAATTCTGAAGGAAAAAAAATGTAGGAACAGTTGTTTACTAATTTAAGCACTATGGAGCATCACTCATACAAATGGCTGAATGAATTGTGTTTATCAGAAGATCAGAATACAAAGATTTTCACCTAACCACAATACTGGGAGTTAGTGGAAAAGGGGTAATATCTCCAAAACAAAGTGGCAAGAAAAAAACCGAGGACCATCAGTGTTTATTCAGGTTTGACCTAATAGCTATTGGAAAGAAGGAAAAGTTTATACTCCCTGTAAAGGGAGGTAAAGAACAGATTAGGTTTTAAGTATATATTTTAGAAGCTAAGCTATATTTTAACTTTAGATGATGCAATAGGGCAAGGTAATCGAAAACGTATGGAAACAGAGATAAATTCGAAGCATAAAAACCCAGAAAGGGGAATGACTTTAACCTAACTAAATTTAGGCTAGAGTTGCATAAAAAAAAGTTTCCACGATTGAAAGTAAGGAGCAACATTAAAATTTATAGCTAACGGAAATTATCTCATATATGAGTGGGGTTGTCCCTTCCTCAACCCTCGCTCTTTACGCTAAAGTCTCATTCAAATTAAATGGCCAATGATCTAGCTGTCCTTCTTAAAGTTGGGACAAAAAGTAAAATTATAATGTACAGAGCGAGGGCTGAGAAAGAAGCCCCCCCCCCTCATATGCAGAATTACTTCTGTTCGTTTTCAGTTCAATGTTGCTCCTAACTTGTTTTTTTAACTTCTGACTTCTTTAAAATTATGCCTGGGACCCCCCTCCCCCATGTAAAAATTATCCTGAAAACTCCCACGGAAAACTTCTTTTCCGCAGAAAACTCTCCCCAATAGCAAACAAACCAATAAACACACATCAATTAATTTTCTTTCAGCAAAAAATATTAAATTCTATATTTTTGTTGATCGAAGCTTGAAACCTCTAAATGCGGGTTCTTTTATATGCATAATCTGATGCAGTAATTTTCATTAACATCACTTGACTTGTTGGGGGTGTTTACCTCTTTTTCGAAAATCAGGCAAATTTTCCCGACCTCTTAACTTTTGATGGTTAACATTAAACTTAGCGAATTTTATACATTTAAAATCAGCATAAAAGTCCAATTCTTTTAATGGATCTATTGTTATCAGATTTTAGTTTTTTAGAGTTTTGGTTACTATTGGGCCGCGTTGCTCCTTACTTACAGTTCGTTACCACGAACAGTTTAATACTAAAAAACATGGACTCAAGTTGTCAAGATGATCTAAGTGAAATCGAGTCATGGGCTATGTAGTATGTAGGGAAATATGAGAAGTACGAATGTAGAAAAATGGGAACAAACTTTCTCAAATTGCTCACTCGATTTCCAGCAATTTTTCGTAATGGCCGGGCAATGTAGTATTTTCATATATTGATCACTTTACCACATTCTATGGCGAAGATTTAAATTGCCCTCATATTATAAATAACAACCAATTACATTGACCGTAAAATATATATATTCTATAATCAGTGCATGATGATTCGAATAAAAGAGTGAAAACACGTGGTGACAGGGTTTGGATTTATTTTTCAAATTTAGCCATCAAAATCATTCCGGAAAGGTTCTGGAGTCTGGGAGCCCGAACTCCAGAATTTTAGAGGAAATTTATATATAAAATTAGCTCACAAAATAGACCAAGTATTATTAATCCCCTCAGGCCGCGGTAATACCAATGAATTATAAAATATAAGTGCTGGCAGTTTTCAGTCTAAGGAGGAGGGATCAAGATTTGCCTGCTTGAGAAGAGGTCAATCAAACTTCTTCAAGGAAAACATTGATTGTTCGCTGGTTTTTACATAATTTAGGTCATTTCATCAGAACAAGGCAAACGAATATGGAAACGCAAGTTCTGATAATAGCCTACTTTCTGTTCGTTTTAAATCTTAATATCGCTCATGAGTTTTATTTGAAAAAAAAACTTTCTATTTAATATAGGCGTGGTTTCATTGAGATTGGTTTCACAACTGACGGTACTTACGTGTTATAGCGACCACTCCAAAGAATTGAAGTTAGGTTAATCCTAATGAAATATACTCAAATATGATGAAAATATAATGCTTTAGTAACAAAATCGTGAAAACTACAACAGAGAATTATGGAAAGCAGGCTGCCCAGAACGCATTATATTAAATACCTAACCAACTCTATATATTAAATATTTAATTAAGATACATCTGTATCAGGGCCGTATCCAGGATTTTTGTTCGGGGGGGGGGGGGAGGGGTTTACCCCATTTTTTCCCGTGGACTTTTTCTAACATCCGCGAGCAACATTACGTTAGCTCGAGACCGTTAGTCCGCCCCTTGCGAACGTGGACGCGTCCACTAGGCATAATTTCGTATCTATAAGGGGCATTTTTTTTTAATTTTTTTTTTATTTATTTTTTTTTTTTTTTAGTAACTCAAAAACAAGACAGGTATTTACATACAGTTAAATACTACAAACTATTTTTTTTTTTTGCGCAAAAAGAAGCCAAATAGTAGGCTAGAAGTAGTCTATATATTTTTTTTTCTGGATGATTTGTTGACAAAACGACCGATGTCATTTGCAAAAAACGACAAAGACTGGGTTGGTGCAAGTGCGTGTTGCGTCGTGGTTGGTTCCAGTGTGCGTGATTCAGAAGCTTCAACGATGGCTCCAGTGCCCTTCAGATCCACAGGTGTAGATGAATGTTCCGAAGACGTCCCGCTAATGCCACTGTCAGAAACATTCCTGGTCCGCTTGGGCGCGAAAACGACGTAATGTCACACTTCCTCTTCATGTTGAAAATCACTCTTCTCTTAGCCAAGTCCGAAAATGAACTGAACTTAACTGACAATCTTGCACTCTCTTATACCATACCTCGAGCGCCCATTAATCCTAATTTACTATGCAAGGTCAGGTGAACATGGGGTTACCTAATTGCGTAAGCTGATCAGAGCGCATATTATTAACGCTAATTTATTATGCAAGGTCAGGTGAGCATGGGGTTACCTAATTGCGTAAGCTGATCAGAGCGCATATTATTAACCCTAATTTACTATGCAGGGTCAGGTGAACATGGGGTTACCTACGGTTACCTAATTGCGTAAGCTGATCAGAACCGTTTACTCAGAAAATGCAATAGGATTTAGTGTGGGAGCATATTTTTTCTGATAAGGTTTTGTCTTTACAGGTATTTTTTAGACTAATTTTCGACTCGGTCAAAAATTTCAGGGGGGGGGGTCAAACCGGGTAACCCCCCCCCTGGATACGGCCTTGATCTGTATAATAGTTTATCGCAATGAGACCAAGCTAATTATCTCCGAATGCAGACAGAGAAACCGTTTTTACCCAGAACAAGAACTTGAGTGTGGTCGCTATAACGCCCAAGTACCCAATTGACCACGCTACTCTAGTAAAACTATTTGTTGGATTAGACTTCACCAATCTAAACATTTAAAGAGAGAACAATAGTCCTAGCTAACAATCGCTACCAAATTTAATTGAGATTCCAAATGATCCAATATATTGGGATCCCAATGAGATCCCAATAAAATACTGCTGACAATCTTGTACTACTTTGCCTATATTGAATGAAAGTATTTTTTCCCAAATGAAATTCATGAGTGATATTAAGACTCAAAACGAACAGAAAGTATTCCAGATATGGAAGGGATGCCCCCTCTTCACCCCCTCGCTCTTTAAACTAAAGTGTTATAAGACTTTAAAATACTTCTTATCATGGACGTAGGCAGCATTAGGCAGCATATTGTCTAGGGGGGGGGCAGTCGATAGTGCATGCTTCTTATACTAATTCCTTATACTTCTTAAACAATGTCCCTTGTGTTTGAGCAATCGTTCATGAAGAGTTGGGACAAAACGTCAAAGAGAATGAATTGGATATCTTGAGGGGTTAGGGGGTGTTATCAACTAAAACAGGGTGAGGAGAGGTCTGGATGTCCTTCAATCACTTTCGATTCTTTGAAAGGGCACTATAACTTCTATTTCCGGTCGAAAAAGTCCCTGAAAAGTCTCTACGGTCACTCCTTCTGTACAAAGCAACCCCAAAAAGAGAGAAATAATGCAAGGAAGCCATATCGCTCTTTACTTAGGCAGTATTATTGTGCTGGCCATGATTAATAAAAACATACCTCATATGATTTTGGTAAATAAAAGCCAAATAACAACCAAAAGTAAAATGCACACGGCATAGTTCCATATCAAAAACTTTCCTTCCTTCGGATCATGAAACTTAGACTCACTATTTGACCTTTCATGGCTCATCTTTTCCTTTGAACTGTCTGGTACTTTTCACACCCTCCAAGAAATTTAAAAAAGAACCTTCCAGGTGTTGCCATTACAAAGTAAAAACAACAGTTCTGTTTCATTTCAAAGCTTTGGTTCGTCAGCAAAAATAGAGAAAGCAAATCTGGTAGGAATTACGATAATAGCGAAACACGATTACGTGCCAGGTTTCTCACTTTTATGTTTATGATTTATGAAATTGAAGAAATAATGAATGTTTATTTAAGCTTCTTAGTTCTAATATTAAAATTTTTATGAATGTTTAACTATAAGAAAAGCATAAATTATTCGAGCTTTGTTTTAATGGTAGTAAAAAGCGAGATTAAAGCTACTAACGAAGAACATGGTGGCGTTTTAGTAAGGCGTATCCATGATTTTAAGAAGAAATATTTTAAGAGCAAGACGAACATTTCAAGGAGGGCTGGAAGTTCAAACCCTAAAACCCCCTTGGATAAGGCCTTTCGAATCGGTGTAGGGTAAATTTCTAGGTGAGGGGCTTTTCACTTACTTAGAAAATAGCAGTGTAAGAAGAATGAAACTCTCAGGGTGGATTCAGAGACTAAAATCAAATTTATGTCTATTTTTTCCTTCCCTATTTCTAATACTTAGAAAAGTGGCTGTGGCTATTCTAATACTTAGTGAAAATAGCTGTCAAAGAAGAATGAAATTTTCAGGGTGGATTCAGATACTAAAGTCCAATTTATGTCTATCTTTTCCTTTCCTATTTCTAATACTTAGAAAAGTGGCGACAAAACAGACTTATAACCTACTTGTCTGGATTTAACCAAGAAAAGTTCAAAATTAAGAGCTAGTTTTGTGAACTTTTCATTGAAGTAGGCTATCTCTTTATTGCCATACAACATAATTTCCCCGATTGAAAGGAATATATTTCAGTCCGAGAAATGTGCTTTTTCGCATTTTTTCTAATTTTCTTGCAAAAAAAGACTTCCGAAAAAATTACAATTTTTCCTAGTTTTGGTTCGAGTCTTCATGTTTTGGTTTCAGTTTTTGACTTCATGTTTTAGGATCGCATTCTGAATAACTTAAGTAGGATTTTAAGCCATATTAATATTTCTTTTTAAAATTTAAGAGTTTTTTTTTAATTCTTTAAATTGTTAACGAACCACAAACTGTGTGATACTTTTTTTAGACAAAGGAAGTTTATTTCAAGCTGTTTAGAAAAATAATTAAACAGTTCGTGGTAATGAACTGTAAGTAAGGAGCGACCAGGCTCAATAGTAACCGTAACTCTAAAAAACAGAATATTGATACCAATAGATATATCAAAAGAATCGGCTTATGATGCTGATTTCAAATCAATAAGTTTCATTAAGTTCAGTCTTAGTTTCAGTATCCACTAAAGGTTACGAGCCTGAAAAAAAATTGCCTGATTTTCGGAAAAGGGGAGAAAACCCCCTTAAAAGTTATAAAAATCTTTGCGAAAATTATAGCATCAGATTCAGCGTATCGGAAAGCCATACTGTTGAGGTTTCAAGCTCCTATCTACAAAAATGTGGAATTTTGTACTTTTTGCCAGAAGAAAGATCACGAATGCATGTTATTTTTCAGGGGTGATCTTGTCGGTTCAATGGTCCTAGAATATCGTGAGATGGCTCATCCGAACGGAAATTAAAAGTGTGAGCGCCCTTTTTAAGTGACCAAACTGATCGGAGGAAACTAAAGCTTCTCCCCCGCCCCTTTTATCCCAAAATCGTCCGATCAAAATTTTGAGATTGTCATTTTGTTCATCATAGTTGAAAGGCTCAACAACTATGCCTTTGGAGATAACTTGACCCCCCCCCTCTACAGCCCCAGGGGAAAGGTCTTTAAGTTATAAAACTTGTCCATTGCTTATGCATAGTATTTGTTATTGGGAAGTACGTATACATTTTCGGGGGGGATGAATTTTCGGCTGAAGGTTTTTCTACAGGGGAGTTTTCCATGGGGAGGGAAGTTTTCGGGGGTGAACTTTTCAGGGGAAATTATACATTGGGGGAATTTGCCATAATCCTTATACAAAATTCTTTTTATATGTCTTGCTTTCTCTTTTCCGTCTCAATTTTACGCATGGAGTTGTTAAGGGTAATAGTCCAGGATAACTTTTCACCGGGATTAAATTTTCTAGAGGATATTTCCGCGAAGAGGGGGATTTCTCCGTAGAGGTAGGGCCAGATTTCCTGACATTATTTAAAAAACGATCAGAAATTAAATAAAAAAAGGTTTTTCCAACTGAAAGTAAGGAGCAGAATTTAAACTTAAAACGAACAGAAATTTTTAAGTATATGAAGGGGATTGTCCCCCCTCAACACCTTACTCTTTACGCTAAAGTTTGAATTTTATCCCAAAGAACGACTCTTGAAACACAAGGGTCATTTAATTAGAACAATAAGCATCTTTTTTAAAAGTATTACAAAACTTTAGCGCACAAAACGAGGTGTTGAGGAGGGGCAATCCCCTTAATATACATGATAATTTCTGTTCGTTTTAATTTTGCTCCTTACTTTCAGTTGAAAAAACTTGTTTTTTTGTGACTGTAATCGTTTCAATAGTTTTGGGAACGCAATCTGAACAACTTGAGTAGGATTTTAAGCCATATTATTTTTTTTTTATTTCAGACGTTTTTTAAAGTTTTTTAAATCTTTATAAATATGGATTTGGGTTATAAGTTTCAAGACATTTTCCTTGAGCCTTATTTGTGCCTTAGGCATATCTCTAAAGATCTATTCTACAGCACATTGTTTGTTCAAGTTCATCAAGGATTAGCACCCTTTGGAGGGTAAAGGGATGGAGGTACACTCTTCAAAGACCTTCTCAAGATGTAGTTTAGGATAAGGAAACATTTCTGTTTGTTTAATTCAACTAACTGAAACCCAAGATTATAAAAACCCCTCGGCA
Organism: Artemia sp. Qi Xiang Cuo; assembly: GCF_049724085.1. NCBI lineage: Eukaryota > Metazoa > Arthropoda > Branchiopoda > Anostraca > Artemiidae > Artemia > Artemia sp. Qi Xiang Cuo. Next base: position 43,262,519 of record NC_142813.1, on the reverse strand, counting down.
CAATCTTACCCAGTATACATCGACCTGTATTATTCCCAAGTTGTTTGGCGTTTCTCTTAATTTTGTTAAAGTAAAATTGGGTCCTTCAAAATTTCCTTAACAATTAAAGCTAACAAAACTAAAGATTTATAATTCTTGGTACTGAGTTCTGCATTAAATAACAATTATTAATTTGTCATGACAATGATAAACCCCAATGACAACGTCTATCTTAACATGAATGTATAAATTAATCCATATTGTAACAAAACAAACCAGGGTTCCATTACATTTTTTTTCAAAATAACACTTAAGAAGGTTAGGGCCGTATCCAGGATTTTTTTTTCAGGGAAGGGTGTTACAAAAGGCTTTTTTCGGGGGTTTTATATAAAAAAAATTTAAAAAGCCTCAAAAATTAGTTTATATTCATTTTTGTTAAGCTTTTACGAGTCAGACAAACATTTTTTTTTGGGGGGGGGGATGTTCAAACCCTCTAACCCCCCTGGATACGGCCTTGGTTGCTACCATAACAAAACCCGTATTCATAAATTTATTTTTAATCGAGGTCAAAATTATGGGGGGTCGAATCTAAAATTAATTTTGAAAGTGAGTTGTATGAGAAACCATGGTAAGAGTCCGAAAACCCCTAGTATTTTGGCAGGGGTTAGTCAAACGTTCTCTTGCATATTTTTCTGCACTATCATACTAAAGACCTTCAAGCTGTAATCAAGCTTGATCTAATTCATTTCCTGAAGTTAAAACATGGAAGCTCTTTTTTCCCACAATTCCTAAGTTTTGCGAGAAATTCCTTCTCATACACCTTAGAACAATTAGTTTTATTAAACGTCTTACTTAAGCTGGGTCAAAGAACCGTAAGAGTCAAGTATTTCGTCCACTTCCCTAGGTCTATTTGAGCCGAACTTTTGCTTCTGATGATAATACGTAGTAGCAATAACTTCTGATTACAATACATAGTAGCGGTCTTGTGATCCACTGACCGTACACCAGGGTTGTCACCTCGTGACAAAACTCACTAGATTTGAGTGATCTTCTGGTTGATTTAATGATTTTCTCCAATAACCTAGTGATTCATGTTCAAATTTAGTGATTTTATGTTAAGGGAATGTAAAAAATCACTAGAAAGAGTGATAAATCACTAGGGGTGGAAACGTTACCTTAAACAACACAGGTAACCTTAGGTCAAGGCTCGTTGTATCTACTGTATAACGAAAAGAATAGAAAAATTCAATACCCGTTCTACACGGCGCTTATTTGCCCTTACTGTATTTGAGGAAGAGAAGGCGTGGTGGGTATGAAAGGTGAAAATATATAATAAGATTTACCAAAGTGAAGAACAATAATGTGGGCACTAAATCCCCCCTCCCCCCCCCCCGAAATAAAGAAATTACAACACGAAGAAAAAATGATTTTTTAAAACAAAAATAAAAGCATTGGGTAATCATGTCACAAAATTTGTTCTTGGATATTACAAGATGTCATGCCTAACGTTCGTCTCAGAGTCACAGAAAAATTTTTTACAAAATGGCCAGAATTCCAATTTTCAGTCTCAATTTTTTTTTGTGAAATAAAAATTGCTTTTTTTCTAGAATAATTGTTTTTAATTTTTCGAATATATATATAACCCCAACATTTTTGATTAACCAGTCTAATCAGATATGTTTATTCTATTCCAGGGCGTCAGTTAGGAGGGGGCTAACCACCTGGATTTTTTTTTGTAGTTTTTATAAGGCAAATGATCTCGATTCCTTTTCAGGATTATGGATGTACGCCAACCTTGAAAGTTGGCAAGTGTAAGTCCGTGCTCGATGCACATTTGGAATAACAAGCCCAAAACTCCTGCAAAACTGATGTGCCGAGCCGTCAGTCACTCGGGGTGATCCTATCGATTCCTGGAGCACTTACTACAATGTAGTTAGCAGTAATTTTTTTTTATTAAGCTTAAATTTAAAAACAGGTGCTTTATTTCCAAAAAAGTTGTTATAATTGAATTCCTTTTAAAATACCTGTCGACTACACGCCTGTGTTATCCTCAAATTGCCTGCTACTTGCATACAAAGAATGGGTGCCACATAGGAGACAATTTCTCCAATTAATACATCTATGTAAATAAGTTCATATTAAATGTTAGTTTGAGAACCTGTTTTCTAAGAAAAGATGTCAAATTCTAAAAGATCTCTTACATTAGGTCTCATAAAGAAGTTCTCCTGTCATTAGCAACCAAAATTAAAAAACAAAACAAATTGATTGCAATAAAAGCAACAATAAAATCTGCAATTTATGCTAATTTTAAATAAGCAAAACTTGATGTTTTAAAGTTGTTTAAAAAACTTCCTCAAGAAGGGGTGTAGCATGGAGAGAATTATAACAATAAAATTCAACACATATAAAAACCCTAAAGCCATTATCTACAAAATATGGAATATCTAATTTTTCCAGAGATGGATGGTCACGTATGCACCTTTATTATGGGTTTTTTTCAGGGGTGATCGTAATCAGAATGTAGTTCATGGCCGTATCTAGGTGGTATTCTGGGTTTGAATTCTCCCTCCACGATATTTCTGTCAAACTTGTGAAAGTAACAAATATACATAGCAACAAATTTTTGATGCGTTTTGTAAGGTTTTTCAACCTCCTCCCCCTGAAAAAATATTCTGGATACCCTCTTGCGGTAGTCATAGACTATTGAACAGGGTTCATTCGAATGGAAAACCAATATGTAGTTGCACTTCTTAAGTGTCATGAGAAATCAAATTAAATACGAATTTTAGTAAATTCGGTCCAAACATGGTCGAAATGATACTGAGAAAAATTACAACAATTATTGAAATAGAATTTGAACTTCCACCCAATGTCAGAAAGCCTACTGGTATGCGGTTTCTGGTATACTTACTGGTATAACATTCGTCCCGAACTACACACGCTGTTAAAAAAAAACATTATTATAGACCGTTTATTCAGTAAAATCAATTGATATTGAATATGCATAGCATTTAACAGAATTTTAGCCTCAAACTATTTTGTGCAGAAGTGGGCCCCTAGAGCGACAACAAAGCGTTTTAGGCCCACTTTTTCAAACTTCCCATGATTTGCATTTTAGAAGAATCGAAAAAAAAATATTCAGATGATTACGGATTTATCCTCGTGTCCCGTCATTCGGAAGAATGTGCCTGTATTTGGATTAATATAGATGAAGCCTGCATTATAGGTATTGATGGGACTAAAGCCCCCTCCTATTGCAGAGATGATAATTTGTTTTGGAAACGTATGCTTTATTTCCCTCTCTTTCTTGAGGCATTGCTCAGCAAGAGGTACATTTTAAGGTAAAGACTAGAGTGTAAGGGGAGAGTGTGGTAGCCCTCCTCATATTTAGGGTAACCCTGGGTATAGTATTTACTTGGAATAAAATTTAAATAAAAAAGAGCTTATTTACAAATCAAAGTAAAGCAAAAAATTAAATCTTAAAACGAACAATCATATTTCCATATATGAGAAGGAACTCCCCCCCCCCTCCTCGGATACGCGCTCTTTACGTTAAAATTAAACTTAAAAAAATATTTTAGACTGAAAGTAAGGAACAACATTGAAAATTAAAAAGAAATAAGTTATTACGTATATTAGAGGGTTTGCCTCCTCCTCAACCCTTCACTCCTCACGCTAAGTTTTTTTGTACTTTAAAAAATCTTCTCATTCTAATTCAATAGCCCTTTGTTTCACCAATCGTTCTTGAATAGCTGGGACAGTAGAACGGCCTTATTGACTTCCACGCGACACCCCTGCTGCCACCTATAACTTTTTTTACATAGTTTACTGAGGACAGGGTCAATGACCTCTTTCTCAATGACCTCTTTCTCCAGGTGTGTTTTTGGCACGCTCTCAGCGAATGTTATGATCCAGAAATAGTATTTGTTGTTGTTTCCGAGGCAAATGTCAAGGTCAATGTTGTTGTTGTTGTTGTTAGTGCACGCTCTCAGCGAATGTTATGATCCAGAAATAATATTTGTTGTTGTTTCCGAGGCAAATGTCAAGGTCAATGTTGTTGTTGTTGTTGTAAGTGCGCGCTCTCAGCGAATGTTATGATCCAGAAATAGTATTTGTTGTTGTTGCTCGAGGCGAATGTTATGCCGTCCAGGAATTTGGAACACCTGTGCTGTCGACCTCAATTCACCTATCGTGAATCAATAATTCCCCTTAGAAACAACAAATTAATTCCCCTTTCTTGACAGATCAATCAACCAATGACATCATCTGTCAGACTTTAAAAATTTTCGCATAGAAACGATTCTCCAGGAATAGATCCAAGTCATTAATGTCTTTGCCTCGGAAACAACTCTTTTGGTCGAACTCCAAAGGATATTAATAACCAAACGCCATGGAAACAATTCTCCAAGAAACATCTTAGCGATGAATTGTTTTAGCGCGGGAATCAGGTTTCTTATTAATTTGAAATGCATTAGCACAGAGATGCCAAAAACAAAAGGAACACGCTGAATTACGTTTAGGGATAATTTTGGCGAAACTGTTTTAGACAGGTTATGGAATTATTTCGACGAAACAGTTAGAGACATTATAAAATATAATTTTTGAAGAGATTTTAGAAGAGAATTTAATGGTGAAACTCTGTGATCGTTATAATACACAAGTTCCATTTGAACAGTGTTGTGAGGTCCTCTACCCCAACCCCAAAGGGTTCCAAGACCCCTAACCCACACCCGCAGGAAGCCCCCCGTCCACAAAGGGTCCCCAAGCACCCCAAGAGCCCCAGCCCCCCAAACGCCCTCCTCAGACCCCCAAAGGCCCTCCCCTGGTCCTCAAAGGTCCCCCGGGCCCGAGAAGCGCCGCGGGCCAGGAAAGCGCCACATGGGGATGCGCCGCAGGGGGGAGGCGCCGTGGGTCGGGGGAACCGCTGCAGGGGATGCGCCGCAGGGGGGGCGCCGCAGGGATGCGCCGCAGGGGTGCGCCGCAAAAAAAGTAAACTAAAAAGTAAAAATTTCGAAATGTAATCCCCCAAACCCCCTCCTCAGACCCCCAAAGGCCCGCCCCGGGTCCTCAAAGGTCCCCCGGGCCCGCGACGCGCCGCGGGCCAGGAAAGCGCCGCAGGGGATGCGCCGCAGGGAGGCGCCGCAGGGATGCGCCGCAGGGATGCGCCGCAAAAAAGTAAACTAAAAAGTAAAAATTTCGAAAGGTTATCCCTCACACGCCCTCTACCGACCCCCCCCGGCCCTCCTCGGGTCCTCACAGGTCCCCCGGGCGCCCAAAGGGCCATCCGGCCCCCAAGGGCCCCCCCCACACCCTCCCCGGGCCCCCCCCACAGTCCCCACTACCATTTGTTTAATAATTTTTTATGGCTTTATTATATCTTTTCTGAATTATTATATTTATATAAAATTATATATATTTATATAAAATTATTATTATTATATCTTTTCGTCTAATGTGAATTTCAACCATTCAGGCTGGTGGACTAAGACCCCAATTCTGAGCTAGTGAATTTCCACCATTCAGGCTGGTGGACTAAGACCCTAATTCTGAGCTAGTGAATTTCCACCATTCAGGCTGGTGGACTGAGACCCCAATATTGAGCTAGTGGATTTCCACCATTCAGGCTGGTGGACTAAGACCCCAATTCTGAGCTAGTGAATTTCCACCGTTCAGGTTGGTGGACTGGGACCCCAATACTGAGCTGGTGGACTAAGACCCCAATTTTCCAACTCTTGCATTTCATGACAGAAATTCAAAATGAACTTCGAAAAATCAAGAGAATGTAACTGTGAGAAGGTAAAGCACAGCAAGTCACTACTGAAATATTCCAACTCTTGCATTTCACGACAGAAATTCAAAATGAAATTTGGAAAATTAAGACAATGTAACTGTGATATGGTAAAGCACAACAAAACACTACTGAAATATTCCAACTCCTGCATTTCATAGCATAACTTTTCCTATCTTCTACAGAAAAATTTAGAAGTGAACTTTAAATTTTTTAAGTCTTGGTGAACTTAAAACTGAAGTGGAAGCTTTTTATTTTCTCTGGTGAAATTAGAAGTGAATTGTGTTCTTTGGTAAAATTCAGAAGAGTGAAACATTGAGCCTGCTAGTAGTATCTTTATCTCTAAAAATTCTTTTTCTTTCACCTCTGACCTTTTTAATAGATATTCTGAACGTTTGACGTTCTAGCATACCCTAAAATAATGAACACTTAACAAAATAATGTATAAAATATTTTTAATGAAATAATGAGATGTAGAATATTAATATAAAAATATGTTAAATACATTATTACATATTATTAGTACACTTGCGCTTCACTTTCTGTCAATTCATCTTTATATTCATTGGTAATATTGTCTGCTACTGTCCTTTTTATTCTGCCTGTGATTTCATTGTCCATTCTCACATTATTTTTACATAGATAGCAGTTCTGAAAGTGAGAAATGATATAATTGATTACACTAGTGCAGCAGTAGGCCTTTCTTTTCTTCTTTGCTTTCATTTGAATAGTAATACCAGAATGATGGGAATAGGATCTATCAATAGGTATCGTGCTACCAGAACTGTATGCAAGGAGTTGTCCCCGATCATCGACAATTATTTTTAAGTTGGCATTCTCCTTTAGCACTATCATCTCTGGTGCTCTCACTCTCGCATATCCACCTTGAGCAATTTTGAATGATTTCGATAGTCCAAAGAAATCTAACTTCTCGCTGTCATGACAACACATGTATACATTTCCAATAGTGTTACCGCTTGCACTCGTTTCATAGTTCAGGTATTTCTCCTTGTCAGCATTCAATACGACAATGATTTTATCATGTACACATACGTTCGTCGAATAATTCATCCTCACTTTTTTACAGATATGAAATGTGTGTTTATCCTTCCACTGCGTAAAAAATACTGATTTAATGCATGCAATAAACTAGGTAGTGTCGATAACCTGCCATAGAGTACCAGTGGGAAAGCCGCGTCGTGTCCATGAACAAGCACAGAGTACGATTGGTAGAGCCGTAAGCATATTTCATGTCATTTCAGGATTTAAGAAAATTAGAATTTAAGTGAAACTTTTCATCTTTATGGAAAATAATTACAATCTTAGGATACTTTTCCTATCTTCTACGGAAAAATTTAGAAGTGAACATAAAATTTTTTATGTCTTGGTGAACTTAAAACTGACGTGGAAGCTTTTTATTTTCTCTGTTTACAGTAGAATCGATCAGTAACTTATTTAATTTTAATTTATACAATTATTAAGAGAACTTGAACTTTTTTAAATTCTATGAAAATTTTTGTATAGGATTTTAAATTTGACTCTTTGAGAAAGGTTGGAACTGAACTGAAGATAATTTAGAATTAAAGTGAAACTTTTCATCTTCATGGAAAATAATTACAATCTTAGGATAACTTTTCCTATCTTCTACGGAAAAATTTAGAAGTGAACTTAAAATTTTTTATGTCTTGGTGCACTTAAAACTGATGTTGAAGCTTTTTATTTTCTCTGGTGAAATTAGAATCGATCATTAACTTATTTCATTTTAATTGATACAATTCTGAAGAGAAATTGAACATTTTTAACTTATATGAAAAATTTTGAACAGTATTTTAAATTTTTTCATCTGTTTGAGAAAGATCTGAACTGATACGGAAAATTTTTATATTTATTTTGTAACAATAGAAATGATCAATAACTCATTTTATTTTCATTGATAAAATTCAGAATCGAAGTTGAACTTTTCTTCTCCCGTGAAAATATTTAGAACAGAACTTTAAGTTTGACTCTTTGAGAAAGGTCGGAACTGAATTGAAGATAATGTAGAATTAAAGTGAAACTTTTTATCTTCATGGACAATAATCACAATCTTAGGATAACTTTTCCTATCTTCTACGGAAAAATTTAGAAGTGAACTTAAAATTTTTTATGTCTTGGTGTACTTAAAACTGACGTGGAAGCTTTTTATTTTCTCTGGTGAAAATAGAAATGATCAATAGCTCAGTTCATTTTAATTGATAATATTCAGAAGATAACTTTAAATTTTTTAATTTATATGAAAAATTTGGAACAGTATTTTAAATTTTTTAATCTGTTTGATAAAATTCTGAACTGATGTGGAAAATTTTTATATTTATTTTGGGAAAATAGAAATGATCAATAACTTATTTAATTTTCATTGAGAAAATTCAGAATCGAAGTTGAACTTTTCGTCTTCCGAGAAAATATTCGGAACATAACTTTAAATTTGACTCTTTGAGAAAGGTCGGAACTGATCTGAAGATAATTTATAATTAAAGTGAAACTTTTATCTCCATGGAAAATAATCATAATCATAGCATAACTTTTCCTATCTTCTACAGAAAAATTTAGAAGTGAACTTTAAATTTTTTACGTCTTGGTGAACTTAAAACTGAAGTGGAAGCTTTTTATTTTCTCTGGTGAAATTAGAATTGATCAGTAACTTATTTCATTTTCATTGATAAAATTCAGAAGAGAACTTGAATTTTTATATCTTATATTAAAAATTGAGGCTTCTAGTAGTATCTTTATATCTAAAAATTCTTTTTATTTCATCTCTGAGCTTTTTAATAGATATTCTGAACGTTTGACGTTCTATCACACACTAAAATAATGAACACTTAACAAAATAATGAATAAAATATTTTTAATGAAATAATGACATGTATAATATTAATATAAAAATACGTTAAATACATTATTACACATTATTAGTAAACTTGCGCTTCACTTTCCGTCAATTCATCTTTATATTCATTGATGATATTGTCTGCTAATGTCCTTTTTATTCTGACTGTGATTTCACTTTCTACTGTCACATTATTTTTACATAGATGCCAGTTTTGGCATATTGACAAGATATGATTAATGACATTATTGCAGGAGTATGCTTGTCTTCTCCTTCTTGTTCTCTTTAAAATGCTAATACCGAAAAGATGACGATAGGATTTATCAACAGGTAATGTGTTACCAGAAACCCTAGCAAGGAGTTGTCCCCGATCATCGACAATTATTTTTAAGTTTGCATTCTCTTTGAGCACTAATTTCTCTGGTAATGTTACTCTTGCATATCCACCGTTTACACGATTGAAATTCTTGGGTACTCCAAAGAAATCTAACTTCTCACTGTCATGACAACGCTTGCATACAGTTCCAATAGTGTTACCGCTTGCACTCGTTTCATAGTTCAGGTATTTCTCCTTGTCTGCATTCAACACGACGATAATTTATTCATGTGCACATACTTTCGTCGAATAATTCATTTTCACTTTTTTACAGATATGAATTGTGTTTTTATCCTTCCACTGCGTAAAAAATACTGATTTAATGCATGCAATAAACTAGGTAGTGTTGATAACCTGCCATAAAGTACCAGTGGGAAAGCCATGTCGTGTCCATGAACAAGCACAGAGTAGGATTGGTAGACCCGTAAGCATATTTAATGTCATTTCAGGATACATAAAAAAGTTAAAAAAATACCATGTTAAAAAATTCAAGAAAGTATTTACGAATTGGGGAGGGGACTCTTTGAGATTGGAAAATGGGTTTAGGAATGACATTATGAATGGAACTTGTTCAGGAAAGATATAATAAAACCATAAAAAAGTATTAAAAAAAAATGGAGAGGGGACTCTTGGGGGGGCCCGGGGCGGGTGTTTAGGGGGACCCTTGGGGGCCGGATGGCCCTTTGGGAGCCCGGGGGACCTTTGAGGACCAGGGGAGGGCCTTTGGGGGTCTGAAGAGGGCGTTTGGGGGATTACATTTCGAAATTTTTACTTTTTAGTTTACTTTTTTGCGGCGCACCCCTGCGGCGCATCCCTGCGGCGCCTCCCTGGGACGCATCCCCTGCGGCGCTTTCCTGGCCCGCGGCGCGTCTCGGGCCCGGGGGACCTTTGAGGACCCGGGGCGGGCCTGTGGGGGTCTGAGGAGGGGGTTTGGGGGATTAAATTTCGAAATTTTTAGTTTTTAGTTTACTTTTTTTGCGGCGCACCCCTGCGACGCATCCCTGCTGCGCCTCCCTGCGGTGCATCCCCTGCGGCGCTTCCCCCGACCCGCGGCGAATCCCCCCTGCGGCGCATCCCCATGCGGCGCTTTCCTGGCCCGTGGCACTTCTCGGGCTCGGGGGACCTTGGAGGACCAGGGGAGGGACTTTGAGGGTCTGAGGAGGGCGTGTGGGGGGCTGGGGCTCTTTGGGAGCTTTGGGGACCTTTGAGTACTGGGGGCTTCCTTCGGGGTTGGGGTAGGGGGATTGGAGCCCTTTGGGGTTGGGGTAGAGGACCTCACAACACTGTTCAAATGGAACTTGTGTATTATAACGACCACAGAGTTTCACCATTAAATTCTCTTCTAAAATCTGTTCAAAAATCATATTTTATAATGTCTCTAACTGTTTCGTCGAAATAATTCCATAACCTGTCTAAAACAGTTTCGCCAAAATTATCCCTAAACGTAATTCAGCGTGTTCCTTTTGTTTTTGACATCTCTGTGCTAATGCATTTCAAATTAATAAGAAACCTGATTCCCGCGCTAAAATAATTCATCGCTAAGATGTTTCTTGGAGAATTGTTTTCCATGGCGTTTGGTTATTAATATCCTTTGGAGTTCGACCAAAAGAGTTGTTTCCGAGGCAAAGACATTAATGACTTGGATCTATTCCTGGAGAATCGTTTCTATGCGAAAATTTTTAAAGTCTGACAGATGATGTCATTGGTTGATTGATCTGTCAAGAAAGGGGAATTAATTTGTTGTTTCTAAGGGGAATTATTGATTCACGATAGGTGAATTGAGGTCGACAGCACAGGTGTTCCAAATTCCTGGACGGCATAACATTCGCCTCGAACAACAACAACAAATACTATTTCTGGATCATAACATTCGCTGAGAGCGCGCACTTACAACAACAACAACAACATTGACCTTGACATTTGCCTCGGAAACAACAACAAATATTATTTCTGGATCATAACATTCGCTGAGAGCGTGCACTTACAACAACCACAACAACATTGACCTTGACATTTGCCTCGGAAACAACAACAAATACTATTTCTGGATCATAACATTCGCTGAGAGCGTGCCAAAAACACACCTGGAGAAAGAGATCATTGAGAAAGAGGTCATTGACCCTGTCCTCATTAAACTATGTAAAAAAAGTTATAGGTGGCAGCAGGGGTGTCGCGTGGAAGTCAATAAGGCCGTTCTACTGTCCCAGCTATTCAAGAACGATTGGTGAAACAAAGGGCTATTGAATTAGAATGAGAAGATTTTTTAAAGTACAAAAAAACTTAGCGTGAGGAGTGAAGGGTTGAGGAGGAGGCAAACCCTCTAATATACGTAATAACTTATTTCTTTTTAATTTTCAATGTTGTTCCTTACTTTCAGTCTAAAATATTTTTTTAAGTTTAATTTTAACGTAAAGAGCGCGTATCCTAGGAGGGGGGGGAGGTCCTTCGCATATATGGAAATATGATTGTTCGTTTTAAGCTTTAATTTTGTGCTTTACTTTGATTTGTAAATAAGCTCTTTTTTATTTAAATTTTATTCCAAGTAAATACTATACCCAGGGTTACCCTAAATATGAGGAGGGCTACCACACTCTCCCCTTACACTCTAGTCTTTACCTTAAAATGTACCTCTTGCTGAGCAATGCCTCAAGAAAGAGAGGGAAATAAAGCATACGTTTCCAAAACAAATTATCATCTCTGCAATAGGAGGGGGCTTTAGTCCCATCAATACCTATAATGCAGGCTTCATCTATATTAATCCAAATACAGGCACATTCTTCCGAATGACGGGACACGAGGATAAATCCGTAATCATCTGAATATTTTTTTTTCGATTCTTCTAAAATGCAAATCATGGGAAGTTTGAAAAAGTGGGCCTAAAACGCTTTGTTGTCGCTCTAGGGGCCCACTTCTGCACAAAATAGTTTGAGGCTAAAATTCTGTTAAATGATTTTACTGAATAAACGGTCTATAATAATTTTTTTTTTAACAGCGTGTGTAGTTCGGGACGAATGTTATACCAGTAAGTATACCAGAAACCGCATACCAGTAGGCTTTCTGACATTGGGTGGAAGTTCAAATTCTATTTCAATAATTGTTGTAATTTTTCTCAGTATCATTTCGACCATGTTTGGACCGAATTTACTAAAATTCGTATTTAATTTGATTTCTCGTGACACTTAAGAAGTGCAACTACATATTGGTTTTCCATTCGAATGAACCCTGTTCAATAGTCTATGACTACCGCAAGAGGGTATCCAGAATATTTTTTCAGGGGGAGGAGGTTGAAAAACCTTACAAAACGCATCAAAAATTTGTTGCTATGTATATTTGTTACTTTCACAAGTTTGACAGAAATATCGTGGAGGGAGAATTCAAACCCAGAATACCACCTAGATACGGCCATGAACTACATTCTGATTACGATCACCCCTGAAAAAAACCCATAATAAAGGTGCATACGTGACCATCCATCTCTGGAAAAATTAGATATTCCATATTTTGTAGATAATGGCTTTAGGGTTTTTATATGTGTTGAATTTTATTGTTATAATTCTCTCCATGCTACACCCCTTCTTGAGGAAGTTTTTTAAACAACTTTAAAACATCAAGTTTTGCTTATTTAAAATTAGCATAAATTGCAGATTTTATTGTTGCTTTTATTGCAATCAATTTGTTTTGTTTTTTAATTTTGGTTGCTAATGACAGGAGAACTTCTTTATGAGACCTAATGTAAGAGATCTTTTAGAATTTGACATCTTTTCTTAGAAAACAGGTTCTCAAACTAACATTTAATATGAACTTATTTACATAGATGTATTAATTGGAGAAATTGTCTCCTATGTGGCACCCATTCTTTGTATGCAAGTAGCAGGCAATTTGAGGATAACACAGGCGTGTAGTCGACAGGTATTTTAAAAGGAATTCAATTATAGCAACTTTTTTGGAAATAAAGCACCTGTTTTTAAATTTAAGCTTAATAAAAAAAAATTACTGCTAACTACATTGTAGTAAGTGCTCCAGGAATCGATAGGATCACCCCGAGTGACTGACGGCTCGGCACATCAGTTTTGCAGGAGTTTTGGGCTTGTTATTCCAAATGTGCATCGAGCACGGACTTACACTTGCCAACTTTCAAGGTTGGCGTACATCCATAATCCTGAAAAGGAATCGAGATCATTTGCCTTATAAAAACTACAAAAAAAAATCCAGGTGGTTAGCCCCCTCCTAACTGACGCCCTGGAATAGAATAAACATATCTGATTAGACTGGTTAATCAAAAATGTTGGGGTTATATATATATTCGAAAAATTAAAAACAATTATTCTAGAAAAAAAGCAATTTTTATTTCACAAAAAAAAAATTGAGACTGAAAATTGGAATTCTGGCCATTTTGTAACAAAATTTTCTGTGACTCTGAGACGAACGTTAGGCATGACATCTTGCAATATCCAAGAACAAATTTTGTGACATGATTACCCAATGCTTTTATTTTTGTTTTAAAAAATCATTTTTTCTTCGTGTTGTAATTTCTTTATTTCGGGGGGGGAGGGGGGATTTAGTGCCCACATTATTGTTCTTCACTTTGGTAAATCTTATTATATATTTTCACCTTTCATACCCACCACGCCTTCTCTTCCTCAAATACAGTAAGGGCAAATAAGCGCCGTGTAGAACGGGTATTGAATTTTTCTATTCTTTTCGTTATACAGTAGATACAACGAGCCTTGACCTAAGGTTACCTGTGTTGTTTAAGGTAACGTTTCCACCCCTAGTGATTTATCACTCTTTCTAGTGATTTTTTACATTCCCTTAACATAAAATCACTAAATTTGAACATGAATCACTAGGTTATTGGAGAAAATCATTAAATCAACCAGAAGATCACTCAAATCTAGTGAGTTTTGTCACGAGGTGACAACCCTGGTGTACGGTCAGTGGATCACAAGACCGCTACTATGTATTGTAATCAGAAGTTATTGCTACTACGTATTATCATCAGAAGCAAAAGTTCGGCTCAAATAGACCTAGGGAAGTGGACGAAATACTTGACTCTTACGGTTCTTTGACCCAGCTTAAGTAAGACGTTTAATAAAACTAATTGTTCTAAGGTGTATGAGAAGGAATTTCTCGCAAAACTTAGGAATTGTGGGAAAAAAGAGCTTCCATGTTTTAACTTCAGGAAATGAATTAGATCAAGCTTGATTACAGCTTGAAGGTCTTTAGTATGATAGTGCAGAAAAATATGCAAGAGAACGTTTGACTAACCCCTGTGCTAAGTACGTCTAGGTTAGAGTCAAAAAATCTAGGGTGGTGTTGTAGGTTAGCTGATTTCAAGCAGATAGGCCTACTGATAAAAAAAAATTATGTCTGCTTTATGCTTCTATATTTTAAACACCTGCAAAAGACAAGCATATAGCAGTTAGGGTAGGCTAAGAAATGGAACAAAATCACCAAACGCTTAATGGCACTGGCGTTTTTTTTTTACTCTAACCCTGATGCAATTTCACGCAAAAACGGTGGTTTTCCGTGATATGTCAAATTTTCTCCTTTCTTTGCTGCAAGTTTATGCGTGACAACGGTTCAACGACTGTGTTGAAATATTACTATCAAGCCGCTGAAAATCGCATCCGTTATTCTGAATTGTGAGATTCATAGAGCCATAAATTGCAAGTAATTGAGAAACTAAACATGTTTATAAGAAATTTTCCGTAAATATTTGACAAAGAATGAGGGTCTTGTCCTTTTAATGCAAGATTTTAATGCACAGAGCCTGGGGAATATTTCCAGGAAAATGAGTATAGAAGATGTGAATTCGACTTTTTTTTTTTTTTTTTTTTTTTTTTTTTTTTTTTTTTTTTGGCATATCTATTAGCCAAGGCTAATAGTTAGCCCTTCGAATATTTTTCTTGGCTTTTAGAACTTGTTAGCCTATTCCTATGCATACACTTTTTAAATATCCCATAATATTCTTTGCGCTACAACGGCTGCAGTGAACCGTTTCTGTGTCAACATTTTCACGATTTTCCTGGATCCGTTATCCCTGAGCCGTTTTGCGTTAAAAAAAACGCACAAATGGGAACCAAAGGTAACACCAATTCAGTGTTGTCACCACGGTCAGTTCCTAAAGGGCTACAACGGTCCAAATTTGTGTGCTACAAAGGGATTTTCGGGGCTACAGTCAAAAAATTGACTCTAATAGCGCTAAAATAGCCTTTCGTGCTACAGGTGACAGCCATGCACCAGTTTCCACTTTCAAAAGCTTCCCACTCTTTGTAATGAATACAAGATAGCATTCACTTTGCAGCATAGCTCCTTTTTTGCTATTTTGTTGAGTACACTTACGCAATTTGTGGATCACATGACGATTATTAAGATACCTGTTGTAAAAGTTACCAAGCGGGAACTCCCCTGTCAAAGGCCTCAAATCTTAACATACCTATGCAAGTGTTGTTAATGGTCCATTTAGCGGGAGTGTAAAAGCATCCACTTTTTAAATCATTTGTGTCGTATCTTTGGATTCTTGCCAAGTAACAGCTATGTTGCCACGAAAATTTTGTTCCAAAGACCGCTAGAAAATGTATTGATAATTTGTTTTTTGTTTGGGGGGGGGGGTAATTATCTGCGATAGCAACACCACTTAAGAACAGTGGCGTAATTTCATCAAAATGCTATGAGGGGGGGGGGGGCAAAGTTGGAGCCAATTTTACCAAATAAAGTGAAAATGACAGTGAAAACTGAAAAATGATCCATTTATTACCATAAAGGCAAAGATATACTAAAGAAATCTGACCTGTTTGTCTGAATACTTGAATTATGCAGGCTTATCTCAGTTTTGAAAAGATTTTTTGCAGAAAAAAAATTTCAGCTGGGAGGTAGACTGAGGTCTGGGGGGCAAACTTCGGTCTGTAGGGGGCAATTGTCTCCCCCCCCCTGCCCCATAGGAAATTCCGCCCCTGATCAAGATGTGAAGTTAGGTTAATCATAATGAAATATACCAAAATATGATGAAAATTTGGGCTATATATTTGCACATTAGGAGGGGTAGGGTAAATTATAGCGGGTCTGCATGCAAAATGTGTTAGGTACAATAATTCTGCATATTATGAAGTAAGAACTTTTTTCTAAGTTCACACTGTCTAAATACTTTACCCCCACCCCTCTAATGCGCAAATGTATAGCTCAAATTATTTTTCCCATCTATTCTGCCAGTTGTCTTTGTATTGTATCACGCTAAGCTGAAAATAGCGAAAGAAACTAGTTCTACAATGCGTCAATGCATGAAGAACTTGAGTGGGGTCACTATAACAGACAAGCACCTTTTTTGGTCTCAGACTCAATACTTCTTTTCTCCATGTTCAAAATTTTATTTATACATGCACGTGCACATTTACATGTGTACGTGCATGTATGTATTCCAATACGAAAGTCGCATGGACCGTGAATCAGGAGCACCAACTTGCCTAGATGCAGGGGGAGGGGAAATATCTTTTCAAAATCTAGGGGGGGAGGATTTTTCTTCCGTCAATTTTTTCAATGAAAATACAAAATAAAAAGTATTTTCAGTATAAAATATGGTTTTATAATAACTTTACAGTTCACATACCATAGCCCATACCAGAGTTAAAAAAAAATGATAAACATAAAAATTGTCTCAATTTCTAATGCCTAAATTCTCCTTAAAGTCTAAACGAGAATTTTGAATACCCATAAAACTTAATTTGGCCTCTCTTTTGCAGAAATTTTAATATTTGGGTGGCAACCCTGGTAAAAAGGCCTTACTTCTAAAGGAACATCCACATAGTCCATACAAGGAAGAGCAAGACGAAGAAAACAATATAATTTGTCATCAAAGCTTGGGTCTCAATTCTGTCCGGCATTGTGATACACTTTCCTCTTTGGTTTATAATGGAAAAGATACTAAAATTTTGACATTGTTTCATCGGTTGGAGTCGGTGGCTGTTTATAAATATAGTCTCTTTTAGTTTTTGGATGTCTTCCTCAGAAATCCAACATAAGCCTAAGCCAAGTTTGAGACAGTTATGTCAATTAATTTTTTGGCCGTTTGTTTTCTTTTACGCAACCACAAAATTTTCTTTGCCTTATCAATAGAAGTCACCTTGAAAAATTTTGGGAATATATTAATTGATTAGTTCATTAAATCCAAGAATCCCCGTTGACGTTAATAAAGAAAAGAAGAAATTCTACCCACCAAAACTCGATATACAAGCTCGAAGAAGAATGTCAGTGTATTTATCCAAAATAAATTCACGAGCCAAATCGACTTGAGAATTTTCTCTTGGCAAAATTGTCAGTTTTCACGTCGAGTCACCCACACATAAATTCATATCTGATCATTTCCATTTGAGGACGCTTGTAGTATCACTTGTCAAGGGAATATGAAAAACAATATAGGTTGACAGCTCGCTTATATTACCTAAAGGTGGAAACGCCAAAAAAGACTATTTAAAAAGTTTTGTTCGTTAGTAGCCTACGTGTCTAATTAAAACAGACCCCTTAGGGATGTTATCACATCAAAGCCATCCGTTGATTTTTCAAGTAAAAGTTCATCATATTTAGTTTTCCTGTCGATTCTACCACAAAACATCAAATCCAATCACTTCCTTTTCAAGAGCTTGTGGCCAGGGTTGTTACCCGGTGACAAAATCACTAGATTTTACTATTTTTTTATTTAGTGATTTTCTTCATTAATCTAGTAATTTATCTGCTGATTTAGTGGCTTGCTTGCTTAGAAAATATAAAAATCACTAGAAACAGTGATAAATCACTAGGAGTGGTAACCTTGTCACTCGTTATCAAGCATCGCTTACGGCATTATCAATTACGACATATTATCAAGCTTACTGCATCGTTTATCAAGGCAACGCAGCAAACAACATTGGTTCAGTACTAACACTGATTTCAAGAATTAGGAAAAACCCAAAAAACATTCTTGAAAAGTTTTGTCCGGTAGTGTACACCTACTTTGAACCCTCTAAAGATGCTACCTTATCAACGCCATCTGTTTATTTTGTTAAGTGAAAGTTCAACATATTTAGTTTTAATATCGAATCACGCCACATAACTTTATATCAAATCCCTTCCTTTTGAGGAGCATTGTGCCACTTCTGCTTACGGCATCCTTTATTTAGGCAACGCAGCAAACAACGTTGGTTGAGCGCTAACACTGATTTCAAAAATTAGGGAACAGCTAGAAAACAAATACTGAAAAGCTTTTTCCGGTAGTGCACACCATCCTAGAGCCCATGAAGATGCTACCACATCAAACCCATTTGTTTATTTTGTCGAGTGAAAGTTCAACATATTTAGTTTAAATATCAAATCATGCCACATAACCTCATATCGAATCTCTACCTTTCGAGGAGGATTGTGGCACTTCTCCTTGCTTCATCGTTTATCAAGGCAATGCAGCAAATAACATTAGTTTAGTGCTGATACTGATTTCAAGAATTAGGACATAACTAGGAAATAAATATTGAAAAGCTTTGTCCGGTAGTGCTCACTATCCTAGAACACCTGAAGATGCTACCCCATCAGAGCCATCTGTTTATTTTTTCAAGTGCAAGCTCAACGTATTTAGTATTCATGTCGAATGACATCACATAACTTCATATTAAATTTTGGTAATTGTTAAATATCCCAAAAACACTCAAGAAGTGAAGTTAGGTTAACCATAATGATTTGTTATTTTCATTATAATGAAATATGCCAAAATATAATGAAAATATGATACTTTATTAACAAAACTCTGGAAACTACGACAGAGAATTATCGAAAGCAGGCCGCCCAGAACGCAGTATGTTAAATACCTGACCCACTGCATATAAATTATATACAGTATAATCACGACTCAGTAATATTTGGCTACTACAGCGTATAAAAGCTCCGCCCATATCCTCCGCCGTCTTCGTCCATCAACAATTCTGTGTATATTACCCTGGAACATGTAATTTGGCAGAAATTTTCATATAATGCCTTTGAAACCAACTCAAGACTTCGAAACCTACTTGTTCTTCCTAAAAACATCAAATAATAACAACATTACTAATTAATGATTTTTATATATGTATTGGAATAAATTAATTTAAAATAGATTCGTTAAAATTTAGTGTTACAAAGATGAAGCCAAGTTTCGCGTTCAAGGGAAATCTGACTTGTCTACACGTGAAAAAACCTAATGGTGCTCATGTTTCTACGTTCTCCGGAGCACTTGCATTTTGGTCCGGCTTTGTATAGTGGTTGAGATAGGGAATAAATGTACTGTCTAAATCTATATACAGTGACCTGACCTAATCAACTCTGTATATTAAATATTTAATTAAAATTTACCTGCATCTTAGTTTTTCTCACTGAGACTAAGCTGATTATAACCGAATGCGACAAACAAACCGGTTTTTTCAGATCACAAGGATCAAACTTTTTGAGTGTTTTCGGGATATTTAACAAGTACCCAAATTTGTTCCTTTTGAGGATCGTCGTAACACCTCTCATTGCAACATCATTTGTCAATGTAACGCAACAAACAACGTTTAGTCCCCGCTATCCCTTATTTCATGAATTTGGAAACAGAAGACTCGTAAAGCTATGTCTACCCATTTCATCCATTTAGAGACTCTCGAGGATTATTACATCAAAGGTATCTATTTATTAGTTGGACAAACATTTCAGGGGTGTTCAAACTCCCTTCCTCCCCTCCCCTGGATACGGCTTTGCACACACCACATAGATACATCATGAAAATCTGGATTCCTGTCACCAGCTCTGTTCACTATTTTAATTCTGTAACTATGCATACCATTTTTTTACAATATATTTTGTATATTAGAAAAGCTGGCAGGTGGTTATTGTCATGGTCGTGAGGCTGGTATACTAAATTTTCTATTTCAGCTTTGAAAAAGAGCCTTAAACTTCACCAACTTCAGGTTCTATTTTGGGTATATTCAGATTTGCTTACTCATATAATTTTTGAAGAGTTGACTTGAAGTTTTAAACATATGCAGCAGAAAAGTTACAACTACTACTACTAACAACTCACCACAGCACCAAGCCACCTGAGGCCAACACAGCTACGAACGCTCCTTCTCCATCCCAATATATTCAAAGCCTCTCTCTTTACGCCCTCCGAGGAAGTTCCCATTTTCCTTAAATCTTTCTTTATGACATCCTCCCACCCCGACCGCTGACGACCGCTTAAATAGAAACAATTCAGCCATTCTGTATCAGAATCTGAATTCTTTTAACCATTTTCCTTTTCAAAATAAGACTTTAATACGTGATGTGAAATAAGATGAAATAAATAAGATGTGAAAAATATTTATTATAAATAAGTGTGCGTAAAATGAGCAGTAAACTAACACTTAAAAACACTTAAAACCATTCTGCATCAAAATCAGGATCTCTTTCACTAACTATGTTGCTGCTGCGATTCCCAAAGCGCTCGACGAAGCCACCAACAGAGTCAGCGACGACCTTGACTCCATTACCTAAGAGTGTAAAAACAAATTATCAAAAATCAACATACCGTAAACAACTTGTAATGGAGGCGAGCATGATTCAAGGGTTAAAAAGTTCTCAAAATTGGTAGTTCCAATAGAGCCATACTGGCTAATCTCATTAAGTCAAAAAACGAATGTTTCACGAAGCTTGAGAAAAAGTAGTAAAAAAGTGAAAAAACTTATATACAAATCGAAAAAAACTTTTTTTGAAGCTCTCAAAATAGGTAGTTCCAACGGAGCCATACTGGATAATCTGATTAAGTAGAAAAAACGAATTTTTCACGAATTTTAGGAAAAATTTGTAAAAAAGAGAAAAAATTTAGATACAAATAGAAAAAAAGCTTTCTTTTTAAGTTGTCAAAATAGGTAGTTTCAACGGAGCCATAATGGCTAATCCGATTAAGAAGAAAAAACGAATTTTTCACGAAATTTGAGAAAAAGTAGTAATAAAGAGAAAAAAGTTAGATACAAATCGAAAAAAAAAATTCTGAAGTTCTCAAAATAGGTAGTAGTTCCAACTGGTAGTTCCAAATAGGTAGGTCATACTGGCAAATATGATTAAGAAGAAAAAAACGAATTTTTCACGAATTTTGAGAAATATTAGTAAAAAAAGAAAAAAAAATTAAGATACAAATCTAACTTTTTTTTTGAAGTTCTCAAAATTGGTAGATTCAACCGAGCCACACTGACTGAGATCCCAGTCACAAGATCACAACCGAGCTTACTCTGATTAAGAAGAGAGAGAAATGATTTTTTAGAAAGGCTTTAAGACAGGGATAAACACAGAAAAACGTGTAAATGCGTAAATTAATTGCTTGAACACAAATAACAGAATTCTCTTATTTTAGGCTGTTGTTTCTTACATTTTTTCTGGCTAATAATTTTTTATCGTATATCCCATTTGAGACGTATGGGTGCTTTTTGGGCAATGGAGCTATCGAAGATAGTTGCAGGTAAGGTTACAATCCATACGTAGAGTGAAACATTGCGTATAAAAGTAGGGAAGAAGTCGTACTAAAATTTCTATATCTGCTCGTTCGAAGTGTTTCTAGTTTACTGGATGGTTGTCGGAAACTTTTTTACTTTTCTCAAAAAAGTCAGAATTGCAAGATAACCCTTTAATAGGATTGCAGTTTCATATTTCCTAGTTTCAAAATTTATAACATTTTCTCATTCATCAACTATATTTTAGTTTATTCAACACTCAAAACCAGCTATGTTAATCATTTTCAATTATTTTCTATCAAAAAATTATTTTCTGTGCTCATGGAATTCTATGAACAGGGTCGTTCATATCCAGTGGCAGCATTCAAAAACTCGAACAGCTATTTTATAAAAATAGTCTCATTTACAGACTTTAGTAACATTCCATTTGATTTTCTTTTTATATATGCGCGTTTTGTGGAGCTAATAAGACCTTAACTACATGATTCTTAAAGTAAGACAATTTAATACAATTTGGGCCTAGTAATTTATTTATTACTTTTTTCTTTTTATTTATTTATTTCTTATTTATTACTTATTTATTTATTTAATATAAAGAAATATTCATTATTATCTATTTATTTATTTCATATTTATCTATTTTAATGTATTTAATTAATAAAAATAAAATATATTTAATTTATCATATCACTACTTATTAGGAATTGTTTTGCTTGGTTGGCTGTGCTCATGAAATTCTAAGAACCAGTTTCTTTCCATCGAATGGTGGCATTAAATATTGATTCACTGTGCCCATAGCATTAGCAATTTATTTGTTGTGCTCACAAAATTCTAAGAACAGATTCCTTCACTTCAAATGGTGCCATTAAAGGCTGTTTTTTTGTGCTAACAAGAACAGAATCATTTACATAAGATGGTGGCATTAAAACTTAGTTTGATGTTCTCATGAAATTCAAAGAACCGATTTGCTCATATCCAATGGTAACATTAAAAATTGATTTGCTGTACTCACAGAATTCTAAATGGCGCTCATGAAATAAAAAATAAAAATAAAAACAGGTTTGCTCATATTCAATGGTGGCGTTAAAAATTGGTTATTAAACTGAAAAGATACACTCGTATCATCACATATAGGTTAAAGCTCGAAACACTTCCCAAAACTAGAAGGAAATAAATAAATTTAAAATTGCACGGTTCCAGCCAGAAATACTTTTCCCCCGAGATATGTTATTTTTTTTTATTCTGTATTCATAGATGAGCATACAAAATCAAAGCAAAAACTATTCCTTCGTGACGTAAAAGCTTATTATGGATTCCACTTTATAAATCAAACATAATCAAACTGAAGAAACACCGTCTTGATAACTACTACAATTCTTCCTTGCAAAAGACACAAAATAAAACTATTTTGTTCTTTTGATCTTCCCTCCTTTTTCTTTCCCCGCCCTAAAACTATAAAATAAACACCATCCTACCCACCATCAAAAGGCTTAGAAAGAAACATGAAGAAAACCGTCCCTAGAATCAAGCGAAAAATACCCCAAGATTCACACACCGCTGGTATTAAACAGCTTGCCCCTACGGTTCACGTCTTAGCAGGATCCGAATTTCCAAATATTAGGATTCCCCGAACCATGAAACTGAAAAAACTTACTAGTACATAGATCGTAAAGGACAGCAGTCTAAAAACAACATTTCACGTGAATCTCAGTACCTTTGATTTGTCGGTCGCTTCCTCGCAGAGACGGAGTTAGGTTTTTCTCCGGGGGGGGGGCAACTGTAGACTTTGACACCCCCTGTCGCACCATCAATACTGTAATACTACAATTTTGCCCGAGAATATTACAAATTCAAGCTTATTTTGCCCCCACCCGGGCGTGCTGCCCGGGGCACTTGCCTCCTCTAGCCCCCCTAGATCCGGCCCTCTTTCCCTGGCATACATTTATACAAGGACGAATCAAGTTAGAATAAACTCAATTGGCAGAGTGGTATTCTAATTTCTACTTACCAATTGCATCCCCAACAGTTTTTACAGCGTTGCCAATGCTTGGAGCACTGAAAGTATCAGGATTAACAGAAATTGTTCTGTTGGAGTGAGCACAGTTTTTCTGACTGATGACTGAAAAGTCATGAGGGTCTACACTGAATGAATCAAGCTTGGATCGAACCTGTACAAAATACGAGTTTTAAAATGTGCAATGAAAAACAAAAAAATATAAAATAATTAAGAAAACTACGAGAACTAGGGTGATTTTTAGCCAGTTAAAAGAAAACATAAAAATAATTAAGAAAACCAAAAGAAAACCCAGAGCGATTTTTACCCAGTTAAAAAAAAAAAGAGAAAATAAAAATAAAAATTATTAATAAAACGAAGAGAACCAGGGTTATTTTTAGCCAGCTAAAAAAAACAGAAAACTTAAAAACGATTAAGAAAAACATGAAAACAAGATTAATTTTTAGCCAGTTAAAACAAAAAAGAAAAAAAACCCATAAAAATGATTAAAAAAAACCTAGAGAACCAGTGTGATTTTTAGCAAGTTAAAAAAAACAAAAAAAAACAGAAAACATTAAAATTATTAAGAAAACCACGAGAACCAGAGTGATTTTTGCCAAATTGAAAAAAAAACGAAAAAACCCCATAAAAATGATTAAGAAAACCAAGAGAACCAGTGGTATTTTTATAAAGTTAAAAAAACAGAAAACATTAAAATAATTAAGAAAATCAAGAAAAACAGAGTTATTTTTACCCAGTTTAAACAAAAACGAAAAAAAAAAACAACATAAAAATGATTAAGAAAACGAAGAGAACCATGTCTATTTTTATCAATTTAAAAAAAAAGAAGAATAAAAAATAAATAAGAAAAAAAATAAAACCAGAGTTATTTTTACCATGTTGAAACAAAAACGAAAAAAAAACATAAAAATGATTAAGAAAACCAAGAGAACCAGTGTGATTTTTAGCAAGCTAAAAAAAAAGAAAACATTAAAATAATTAAGAAAACCAGTGATTTTTGGCCAGTTTAAACAAAAACGAAAAAAAACCCCATAAAAATGATTAAGAAAACCAAGAGAACCAGGGTTATTTTTAGCCAGTTAAAAAAAACAACAAAAAAAAAAAACCCACAAAAAAAAAACATAAAAAATAAAAATAATCAATAAAACCAAGAGAATAAGGGTGATTTTTATCCAGTAAAAAAAAAACAGAAAACATAAAAATAATTAAGAAAACCAAAAAAAACAGAGCGATTTTTAGCCAGTTGAAACAAAAACGAGAAAAGAAACATAAAAATGATTAAGAAAACCAAGAGAACCAGGTGATTTTTAGCAAGTAAAAAAAACAGAAAAAATTAAAATAATTAAGAAAACCAAGAAAACAAGAGTGATTTTTGGCCATTTGAAAAATAAACGAATAAAAAACATAAAAATGATTAAGAACCAAGAGAACCAGGGTTATTTTTATCAATTTTAAAAAAGACAGAAAACATAAAAAATTAAGAAAACCAAAAAAAAAAACAGATCAAATTTTAGCCAGTTTAAACAGAAACGAAAAAAAAATGATTAAGAAAACGAAGAGAACCAGGGTGATTTTTAGCCAGTTAAAAAAAACAGAAGACATAAAAACAATTAAGAAAACCAAGAAAACCAGAGTGATTTTTGCCCAATTGAAACAAAAACGAAAAAAAAACATAAAAATTATTAAGAAAACCAAGAGAGACAGAGTGATTTTTGGGAAATTGAAACAAAAACGAAAAAAAACAACATAAAAATGATTAAGAAAACCAAGATAACCAGGGGTATTTTCATCCATTTAAAAAAAAAAAACAGAAAAAATTAAAATAATTAAGAAAACCAATAAAACAAGAGTGATTTTTAGCCAGTTGAAACAAAAACGAAAAAAAACATAAAAATGATTAAGAAAACGAAGACAATCAGGGTGATTTTTAGCCAGTTAAAAAAAAGAAGAAGACTTAAAAACAATTAAGAAAACCAGAGTTCTTAATTTTTTGCCAGTTGAATTTTTAGCCAGTTGAAACAGAAACGAAATAAAAACCATAAAATGATTAATAAAACCAAGAGAACCACGGGTATTTTCAGCCATTTTAAAAAAAAATGACAACATAAAAATAAGTAAAAAAACATAAGAAAACCAGAGTGAGTTTTAGCCAGCTGAAACAAAAACGAAAAAAAAAATCATCAAGAAAACCAAGAGAACAAGGGTGATTTTTAGCCAGTTAAAAAAAAAACAGAAAACATAAAAAAAATTAAGAAAACCAAGAAAACCAGAGTGATTCAGTTGGAACAAAAACGAAAAAAAAACACATAAAATGATTAAGGAAACCACGAGAACCAGGGTGATTTTTAGCCAGTTAAAAAAAAAAAAAAACATAAAACATAAAAATAATTAAGAAAACCAAGAAACCAGAGTAATTTTTTAGCCAGTTGAAAAAAAAACGAAAAAAAAAATTAAAAATGATTAAGAAAACCAAGAGAACCAGGGTTATTTTTAGCCTGTTACAAAAAAATGAAAAAAACTAAATATAATTAAGAAAACCAAAATAACCAGGGTGATTCTTAGCCAGTTAAAAAAAAATAGAAATAAAAACTTTTGAAGTCAAACCAAACAAAACAGAAGAAACACTGAAGCAAAAAAAAGAAACCAAGTGAGAACAAATGAAAAACTACTTCTTAGTAATTTTATATATTTTTTTTTTGTTTTTAATCAAATATCATGCATAACTAGTGTGGAATGTATTTACGAGTTTTTAGTTGAGGTATATATCACTTCCAAACCTTCATTGTCAATTACACATGATAATAATATTATCTACCAATAAAATTAGGAAGTTTCCGTAACTCCTAGCTAATCATTAATCTAAAGCTCTGAAAACAATAGTACGATTTTATCCAACGGGTATCTGCATTGAGTATTCCTCAGTACAAAGATGGAGTCAGCAAGTTTTCAATCCTCACAAGAGAGTATACGCTGCGATTCTATTCAGTCTGTCGTACGACAGGCTCTGCTAGTAATATATTTCTGTATTTCTCACTTTGGTTCAAAAACCTCAGATATATATCCATAATATATATATATATATATATATATATATATATATATATATATATATATATATATATATATATATATATATATATATATATATATATATATATATATATATATATATATATATATATATATATATATATATATATATATATATATATATATATATATATATATATATATATATATATATATATATATATATATATATATATTATGGATATATATCTAGGGTTACCTAGAGAACCAGGGTTATTTTTAGCCTGTTACAAAAAATGAAAAAAAAAACATAATTAAGACAACCAAAATAACCAGGGTGATTCTTAGCCAGTTAAAAAAAAAAATAGAAATAAAAACTTTTGAAGTCAAACCAAACAAAACAGAAGAAACACTGAAGCAAAAAAAAGAAACCAAGTGAGAACAAATGAAAAACTACTTATTAGTAATTTTTATATATATTTTTTTTGTTTTTAATCAAATATCATGCATAACTAGTGTGGAATGTATTTACGAGTTTTAAGTTGAGGTATATAAGTAGTAAGGCCATAGGCACTTGAAAACTTACATTCAAACTTACGCCTGAGGCATGGATATGTGTGTAAGTTTTCAAGTAATTGGGTTACCAGAGTCATTTGCAAAGAGGTACCATTTCTATAGAAGCTATAGTAATTTGAAATATCATATGGAATTTGTTTGAAGGTATATAATTTGCGTACGCGCCCGTAACAAACAGGTTGGGTATAATCTGTTCTGTTTCAAGTTTTTTCTGACACAATTAACTGAATTTCTATTTCATGATATACAAGTTTTTTTTTTAGGTTAGATCTGTGTCGTAAAAACCGATGTATCTTTTTAGATGCCAATTATTTTTTGTATATATTAAGGTTTCAAATTAGATTCTTCAACAGTTTTGAATAGTTTATTGAACATAACAGAACTGACATTTTTTGTAAACATTTACATAGAAAATTGATAATTCTAAGCAATTTCTGGTGAGTAGAAATTTTCTCATTATTATAATAAAAAAAGCAATTGTCTTATCATTAAGTCAAGGAATAAATTCTTTCCTAACACTAGAACTAAGGCTAATTATATAATTAGAAGCCTATTTTTTTTAGTTGCTGAAACCAATAAAAAATTATAATTTTGGCTTAAACTTAAGGCGGGGTTTTTTTTTTTTTTTTTTTTTAGGGGGTTTTTTTAAAATAATTCCAGGCCAGTCTGCATTTACGGTGTTATTTTTATAATTATCAGTTAAAGTTTTTAGGTATGTTTTTTAAAAAGTGATTAGCTATATTTAAAAAAAAAATTTTTTACAATACTTTAAATGCCTAAAATAAACTTAATTATTTTCCAAACCCAAAATGCATTTTTTTTTCATGTTAAATTTTACCCTTTTTTTTCAAGGAAGTGGACACGTGCAATACCCCCCCCCCCCCTTCTGAAAAGAAGGCAAGATATAGCGAAGGTATATTAATGCAAGCTGCAATACCATCAATTATCAAATTCGCTGCTAGAACTACACACGACCTGGACCAGCCAATGGCCATGAATCTTTTAATGGCAGGGTCCTCTGACCCCAGTTTTATCTCCAGGTCAGTTGGAAGGAACTTGAACAGGGACTGGGCTGCTTCATATAATGCCTCAGACCAGCCTACTGAATATTGTGAGCTTGATGCCCTTCAAGTTTTGCCAAGAAGTTCAGATATAGAAGCCCAGTCAGAATTTGTAAGTATATACATCATTTTTTTTTCTATCCCTATTTTCAAAAATAAGATAAATTTTCTCAGGCGCATAGCTTTTGATGAGTAAAACTTAAATTTGTTTCTAAAAACTTTTTCAATTTCTTTCATTAAACAAATTAGCGCTATATATAAGGGAATGCTTATCATGCATTTCTATAACAAAAAAAACCTTACCTCGTAAATTATAAACAATATGCATTCTAAGGCAATAATACAAATATTGAGTTTATAAAAAAACAAAATATTTGAAAAAAAAAACAAACATGATTTTCTACTTAAAAGTTGACAAGCACTTTTAAAATGGTATTTTTGCGCTATAGCATTTGCATGTATCTGCTACTTATAAGATCTACCATCACTTTTTAATCCGATTTGAATTCTAAGTTGGTCTCTTCAAAGTGGACTTTAAATAGCAAGATGTACATCTTCGATAAGCAATTAACACAGGAAAAAAGGTTTTTTAATAATTTCCAAATATATCTTCAAAGCGATGTCAAGAAAAATTATTTGGGCGAACCCGTTTTTGGTCATTTCATTAAAACACTTAGCTGCAAGTTCCATTCATAATGTCATTCCTAAACCCATTTTCCAACCTCAAAGAGTCCCCTCCCCAATTCGTAAATACTTTCTTGAATTTTTTAACATGGTATTTTTTTAACTTTTTTACGTCATCGTCATTTTTTGTCATCTTAAAATGACATGAAATATGCTTACGGCTCTACCAATCCTAGTATTTGCTTGTTCATGGACACGATGTGGCTTTCCCACTGGTACTCTATGGCAGGTCATCGACATTACCTAGTTTATTGCATGCATTAAATCAGTATTTTTTACGCAGTGGAAGGATAAAAACACACAATTCATATCTGTAAACAAGTGAAAATGAATTATTCGATGAAAGTATGTGCACATGAATAAATTATCGTCGTGTTGAATGTAAACAAGGAGAAATACCTGAACTATGAAACGAGTGCAAGTGGTAACACTATTGGAACTGTATGCAAGTGTCGTCATGACAGTGAGAAGTTAGATTTCTTTGGATTTCCCAAGAATTTCAATCGTGTAAATGGTGGATATGCAAGAGTAACATTACCAGAGAAATTAGTGTTCAAAGAGAATGCAAACTTAAAAATAAGTGTCGATGATCGGGGACAACTCTTTGCTAAGGTTTCTGGTAACACATTACCTGTTGATAAATCCTATCATCATCTTTCCGGTATTAGCATTTTAAAGAGAACAAGAAGGAGAAGACGAGCATAATCCTGCAATAATGTCATTAATCATATCTTGTCAATACGCCAAAACTGTCATATATGTAAAAATAATGTGGCAGTAGACAGTGAAATCACAGTCAGAATAAAAAGGACATTAGCAGACAATATCATCAATGAATATAAAGATGAATTGACGGAAAGTGACGGGCAAGTGTACTAATAATGTGTAATAATGTATTTAACGTATTTTTATATTAATATTCTACATGTCATTATTTCATTAAAAATATTTTATTAATGATTTTTTTAAGTGTTAATTATTTTAGGGTGTGCTAGAAAGTCAAACTTTCAGAATATATATTAAAAATCTCAGATATGAAAGAAAAATGATTTTTAGATATAGAGATACTACTAGAAGGCTAAATTTTTAATAGAAGATATAAAAGTTCACGTTCTCTTCTGAATTTTATAAATGAAAATGAAATAAGTTAATGATCAATTCTAATTTAACCAGAGAAAATAAAAAGCTTCCACTTCAGTTTTAAGTTCACCAAGACATAAAAAATTTAAAGTTGACTTCTAAATTTTTCTGTAGAAGATAGGAAAAGATATGCTCTGAGTATGACTATTTTCCATGGAGATAAAAATTTTCAATTTAATTATAAATTATCTTCAAATAAATTCCGACCAATCCCAAACAGTCAAAGTTAAAGTTCTGTTCCGAATGTTGTACCGAGAGAAGAAAACGTTGAATCGGAATTTTTTCAATGAAAATGAAATAAGTTATTGATCATTCCTATTGCAACAGAATAAATATAAAAATCTTCCACTTCATTTCAGATTTTTCTCAAGCAGATTAAAAAATTTAAAATACTTTTCCAAATTTTTCTTATAATTTAAAAAAGTTCAAGTTCTCTTCTGAATTTTATCAATTAAAATTAAATAAGCTACTTATCAATTCTAATTTCACCAGATAAAATAAAAAGCTTCCACGTCAGTTTTAAATTCACCAAGACATAAAAAATTTTAAGTTCACTTCTAAATTTTTCAGTAGAAGATAGGAAAAGCTATCCTAAGATTGTGATTATTTACCATGGAGGTAAAAAATTTCACTTTAATTATAAATTATCTTCAATTCAGTTCCTACCTTTCTCAAAGAGTCAAATTCAAAGTTCTGTTCCAAATATTTTCCCGGGAGAGGAAAAGTCAACTTCAATTCTAAATTCTTTCATTGAAAATAAAATAAGTTATTGATCATTTCTATTTTCCACAAATAAATATAAGAATGTTCAAATTCAGTTCAGATTTTTCTCAAGCAGATGAAAAAATTTAAAATCCTGTTCAAAATTTTTATTATAATTTAAAAAGTTCAAGTTCTCTTCATAATTTTATCCATTAAAATTAAATAATTTACTTATCGATTATAATTTCACTAGATAAAATAAAAAGATTCAAAGTCAGTTTTAAGTTCACCAATACATAAAAAATTTTAAGTTCACTTCTAAATTTTTCCTTAGAAGATAGGAAAAGTCATCCTAAGATTTCAATTATTTTCCATGAAGATGAAAAGTTTCACTTTAAGTCTAAATTATCTTCAATTCAGTTACGACCTTTCTCAAGAGTCAAATTTAAAATTCTGTTCCAAATTTTTCATATAAGTTAAAAAAGTTAAAGTTCACTTCAGAATTTTATCCATGAAAATGAAATAAGTTACTGATCGATTCTAATTTCACTAGAGAAAATAAAAAGCTTCCAAATCAGTTTTAAGTTCACCAAGACATAAAAAATTTTAAGTTCACTTCTAAATTTGTCATTAAAAGATAGGACAAGCCATCTTAATCTTTCAATTATTTTACTTACCGATGAAAAGATTTTCTTAAATTCCAATTTTCTTAAATGCTGAAATGATATGAAATATACATATGGCTCCACTAATCATACTCTGTGCTTGTTCATGGACTCGACGAGGCTTTCCCACTGGTACTCTATGGCTGGTTATCGACACTACCTAGTTTACTGTATGCATTAAATCAGTATTTTTTACGGAGTGGAAGGATAAACACACATTTCATATCTGTAAAAAA
>NC_142813.1:43160180-43230441 GCF_049724085.1 Artemia sp. Qi Xiang Cuo | reverse complement strand
CCCCCCAAACCCCTCCCGGGGAGGACCCCTGGGAAACAGGAGCTTTCTTCGAGATTGGAGGATTGATTCCCTTTCAAATTGGGTGTATTGGACTTCATAACACTATTCAAATAGAACTGTCTCAAATTCTTTTCTCGAATGCATCTTTTTCAAACGAAAATAATTGCTTGAAAATGAGTTCATGCAAAATAATGTTTTCTTCGCATGTGAAAGACATAATCGGAGATTATTAAAAAGACCCTTCTTATCGCAAATACATATCCTGTTTCAATAACCTCACTAAGCGGATTAAAATTCAGACTGTGGCGATGTGAATAATTTGATAAGAGCCCGGATGTGCATGACGCTTTAGTGCAAAATATACGACAGTTTGAGAAACAGTGAATAGATAGTTTGTTTTTTTTTCAAATAGTTAGTTTTTGTTTAAAAGGAATATTGGAATTATTGCATTATAATGTGTATTGGTTAGAATTTACGATGTAAGTTTTTTTTTTTTTTTTATAGAAATGCATGGTAATCAATCATTTATATATATCGCTAATTTGGCTAATGAAATAAAATGAAATATTTTATAAAAAAATTTTAAGTTTTACTCATCAAAAGCTATGCGCCTGAGAAAATTTTGTCAAAGGAACAAATATACACATTTACAAGTTCTGGCTGCACATTAGAAGTCTCTGGTATGGCTTGATCTGATCAGGCATTATATGAACCAGTCCATTCCCTTTTCATGTTCCTTACAGCTGGCATGGAACTTACACCGGAGTCAGAGGGCCCTGTCATTAAAATATTCTCGGCCATTGGCTGGTCCAGGTCATGTGTAGTTCTAGCAGCGAATTTGATAATAGGTGACATTGTAGCTTGCATTAATGTAGGTTCGCCATATCTTGCTTTCTTTTCAGAAGGGGGGTTATTGCACGTATCAGCTTCCTTGAAAAAAAAAGGGCGAAATTTAGCATGTATCAAAAATGAATTTTGGGTTTGGAAAATAATTCAGTTTATGTTAGGCATCTAAAGTAGTGTAAAATTTTTTTTTTTTTCAATTAAATAAATATTTATATTTTCCTTTATTATCAAAATAAAATACTCATTGTTACAAATTTATATTTTTTTTTTAGAATGATTTTCAGCTCTTAAACTAAGGTAAGCAGCATAGATTCTAAATTTTTTTGGTTCTTCTTCTAAAGACTGAAAGCATCATTAGGCTACTATGATCTAAAATATCACTGAAAAACATTTTTCAGCAGTACATGGTAACGAAGTGTAATTTATGAATATATCAGGTTAATAGTGACCGCAACTTTAAAAAAGAAGCTTTTTTTGCAAATAATATATTACAGGAATAAATATTTTATTATAAAATCAAATTACAGAATTAACGATATGACTTCTTATTCAAAAAAGTTTCAAGATTCTTATATTTCTGATAAAAAACCGGCAGGGGGAATGGGACCATGTTGGTCCTTGGGTCATAAAGATTAAGAACACACGGATTATTCTGATTTAAACAGGGTGCAATATGTGCCTATTTTTTGCATTAAAAAACTGGTGTTAAAATAGGGGGAGCTGGAATTTTTTTTTTCAATTAAATAAATATTTATATTTTCCTTTATTATCAAAATAAAATACTCATTGTTACAAATTTAGATTTTTTTTAGAATGATTTTCAGCTCTTAAACTAAGGTAAGCAGCATAGATTCTAAATTTTTTTGGTTCTTCTTCTAAAGACTAAAAGCACCATTAGGCTACTATGATCTAAAATATCACTGAAAACATTTTCCAGCAGTACATGGTAACGAACTATAAGTAAGGAACAAATCAGGTTAATAGTAATCGAAACTCTAAAAAGGCCCACTGATCTTGATAAAAATCGCACCGTAAATTTCAGCCTGTAAGAGAACTATGTAGAGGTTTCAGGTCATGAACAATGTGTTTCTAAGTGTATAGGGACCCTTCATGCTAGTGTGTGTTTTAAGAAGTCAAAACTTTTTGAAAAATGAAACCAAAGAACTCAAGGAAAGATCTTTTTTCTTGGCTTAATTGCAAGACAATTACTTTTTATTGTAATAATTTGAAAATTTTACTCACCAGAAATTGCTTAGAATTATCCATTTTCTATGTAAATGTTTACAAAAAATGTCAGTAGTGTTAAGTTGAATAAACTATTCAAAACTGTTGAACAATCTAATTTGAAACCTGAATATATACAAAAAAATAATTGCATAACAGCGAAACAAGACGTGCTGGTTTTGATTTATCACTAAAAAAAAGACATTGAACTTTGAAATTGCGTAAATCTCTTGACAAAGAAAGAGTGTAATGCTCCTGTAGAATAAAATTACCAGAAAACCTGGAAGGAACATAAAGGCTCAGAAATGGTAGTTCCTACTCTACTATAGTTGGAAAACCTAATAACTATGTCTCTGAGGACGACTTAACCCCCAAAAGTCTTCGGGAGAGGGCTGCAAGTTATGAACTTTGCCCATTCTTTACATGTAGCATTGGTTATTACGAAGTTTACTGACGTTTTTGAATTTTTTCTTGCTGGGGTGGGAGGTTTCGGGGAGGGGGTTACATTGAAGGATCTTTACATGGAGGAATTTTTCATTGGAGAAGAGTATTTCCATGAAGGGGGCGCTGAATTTCCTAGCATTATTAAAAAAAACAATCAGAAACTAAATAAAAAAAAAGTTTTTTCAACTGAAAGAAAGGAGCTAAATTAAGACTTAAAACGAACAGAAATTACATATGTTGATATTAAATCATAACAATTATGCCCCGAATGATTAAGAAAAATTAAGCAAGAAAAAATGGGTTTTCATTTTAATAAAGCAGTGAAAAAAAAATAATTAAAGACAAATCAACACTTTAATCAAAAAATATTCCAAATATTTCAGCCCCACTTTCGGGAGCCTTTCTCAACGTAAAAAAAAAACAAAAAAATGTTAAAAAAAAAAATAACACACATAAGCTAAACTAAAACGACAACTAAACACAACGAAATTTCACTCCGACGGGTTTTATAGAAAAGTTGCTCTTTGCTAGTGGTAAATATCCAAGATAAGAGAAAAGATTCTCTTTGGATATGTATTAAGCATGATTATATGACGATAAATGAAAAAAGACCAGTTGTGTTAGTCCTGGGAGAACTAAACTATTCAAATATTTATGCATGAATACAGTAGTTTGTAGCTGGTAAATTTGTCTAACTTTTAGTAACTGAGGTTTAAGAAAGCATTCTTTAATATTAAGTTTATAAAAGTAAATTGACTTTGCAGCTCTATTTTGTAAGCTTTGAACTGTCTTTAAATTATAAATAAAAGAATTAACCCAAATGTAACAACCATACCGAACATAAGGATAAACAAGAGTAAAATAAACGGTTCGCAAAACTTTTTGCGGAAGGAAATTTTGAGTCTAAACAAAATCCCAACTCCTCTCGCAATGTTTATAGATAATGAATTTGTGCGTTCTTTCCATGACAATAATCATCAATGATTACATCTAAATATTTAAATTTTGAAACCCTACCTATCAAATATCCATCAGCTGTTAAAGATACTTCAGTGTTTACCTTTTTGATAGTAGAAAAATCATGTAATTTTTTATATTAAAATAATCAATAAACAATAACAATCAATAATTCTGGTATATTTCGTTAGATCATTCAAAGCGCTCTCCATTGTCTTAAAAAGGGTTTCAACACTAAAAGCTCGGAATAGTAGAACTGTATCATCTGCGAATGATATTGTCAAACAATCTTTCATCAAATTTCCTATATCTGCGGTATAAGTGAGGTAAAGGAATGGCACTAAAGTCGAACCCTGTGGAGTTCTGCAAGTTATCATGTGCTCTCGTGATCTTTTTGGTCCAACTATAACCCCTTGTGACCTATCCGATAGATATGATTCGTTCCAACTAACAATGCACGCTTAAAATTTAAATTTTTTTATTTTGCTAACTAAAAAGATTAGGGTTTACTGTATCAAATGCTTTCGACAGGTCAATAAATAAAGCTAAGGCATAAAAACCCGTATCTAGAAAATCTTTCACTTTACAAATAAAATGGGTAATTACATTATCCGTCAAATGCTCTTTCCAAAATCCATATTGGCTAGGCGGTATTATTTCTTTTTCTTTTCTTTCCGCAAATTTACTAGTTTATCATGCATTATTTTTTCAAAAGTTTTCGAAATAACCGGTAGAATTGAAAAAGGGCGGTAATTATTTACCTCTTCCTTATTTCCATACTTATGCAAAGGTATAACACGGCTCTTCTTTTGACCCTTTGGAACAATTAATTTTTGAAAGGACAAATTGATTTAAAAAATCAAATATGAGATATTACCAGCAAAACATGTCTCAGAACTCGTTTTAGCATGTGATCATTTCCAGGAGTCTCTGAAGGTCCCAAAGAATTCACAATCTTTTTCAAATTAATTACGGAAACTGGTTAAAAAAGCAAAATACTACCATCATTATCAAAATTTGAAGAAATTTGACTTTCGTTATTTATATTAATATCATTATCAAACAGTGACGAGCTATTTTGACCAATCTCAGTAAATAATTTACAAAAACTATTAGCTATAGATTGATCATTTTCAATTCTTGCCCCATTCAGGTTAACTATCTTCTTAGGGATCTTATTATCTTTATGTTGATTTGTTTATTGACAACATTTTGGTAACTAACATAAACATGTCGATTTTCATTCGACTGGTTTTTCAACGTTCTACTATAAAGCTTGTTTCTAATTTTATCATGTTTTGTAATTCCTTTGTTTACCACGGAGGTTTAAAATTGTTTTTCTTTCTCGATCTATTCTCATGTGGTCCTTCAATCTTGCAACACTCATGCATTGGTTCATGAATCATATAAGAAAACAGAAAATAACTTACTTCATGGTCATTTGACTAAAAAAAATCACTCCATTCTAGTTTTCCTATATGATCTTTTAATTTATTAAAATTTGGTGCATTGAAAACAAATATTTTCTCTTTAGTTTTATGCTGGTCATTTGGATATGATGATAAATCACTAAACTACACCACTAGAAATGCAAGAGGATGATCGAAACCTGGCGCAATTAGCACATTTGATGATTTCAGCAGGTCATAAATATCTTCACTAATTAACATGTTTTCAATAAGCGCGGCCGTGCGTTCTGTGATTCGCGTAGGGCCGTTGACATGTTAATTGACAGGAAAAAGGTAAATGATAGGTTAGTTGTCAAAAACTCCGCATTCGTGTTATTTCCGAGCTCCAACAAGTTATGCTTAAAATCTCCCATTAGCATGCACGACTTTTTACGCAACCATAAATTCTCACAAAGATTCTAAAAATGCTAAGACGTTTTCGAAGGGTTAGAATTAGGTGTCGTGTAAACAGGGCCGCAACGCATAGAGGGGAGGGAGGGGGACGACCCCCAATGTTTTTGGTCACTTGGTGAAAAAAATAATTCAGTAAAATCGTGGTGTTTTGCACCACGATTTTTCTGACGCCGTTAAAATTATTCGTTCGGTTAAATAAAGACCATGAAAATACTGACATATAATTTACAGAAATTTTTTAATTGGTCGGTAAACGTAGCAGTTTTACAGTTTTACCGAATCCTGCCGTGATTTTAAAGACGGTGCCACAACTTTCCATATGGTTAAGTAAACAGCGTCAAAATAGTGACATGATGTGTACCGAAATCTAAATCTCGGTTGGTAAATGCAGCGGTTTTACCGACTCGTGCAGTGATTTTACGTATTGTATTCGAAACAGAAATTATGCTAACAATTAACAAAAAACAGTCGTTAAAAATGACCAGCCAATC
Source organism: Artemia sp. Qi Xiang Cuo (assembly GCF_049724085.1). Lineage (NCBI taxonomy): Eukaryota > Metazoa > Arthropoda > Branchiopoda > Anostraca > Artemiidae > Artemia > Artemia sp. Qi Xiang Cuo. Next base: position 43,224,617 of record NC_142813.1, on the reverse strand, counting down.
AGTAAAATCTCTTGCTCCCCTCCTCCCCCCAAACATTTTGGCTAGTAACGACACTGCCGGTAAATAAGAGTGATAAAAATTTCGACATCATGTTTTCTTTTTTCATAAACAACAAAAGACTCAAACAGATCTTCAACCCAGTCACCTAAAGTATCTTTAATGGTTACAGAAATATCATCCCGCACGTAAATTCCTAATACGCGTTTCCTCATCCGCGCTCTATTCTCATAGGCAGCGCGCTAGCGCTGCCTAAGTAAAGAACGATGTGGGCACAATATGTTGTTTTTTTTTGGTTTTTTCTCCATAACCGGGCACTTCATATCGAAGGAGTCGTCGTAGAAACTTCGAAAAGGGCTCATTCGATTGGAAATTGGATTGGTTAGTGCCCTTTTTAATAGTCGAAAGTGATTGTCAAAAGTTTTAAGTTATGCCCTGGGGGCATACAAGGTTTTTATAGAAGGCGTTGTCGTAGAGACTTCAAAACAGGCTCATTCGATTCGATTGGAAATTCAAAGGGCTATTACCCTTTTTAATAGTCGAAAGTGATTGGAGGGCAACTAAAATACAAAAAAGATAAAAATCTCTAAAAAAAAAACAAACAAACGAGACTGTGGCCAGTGGAGAGAAAAGAAAACAACAGAAACAAAACAACGCAGATATTTCGCCTGTATACAAACAAGGCGTCTTCAGCACGAAAGAAACACAATAAGAACAAGATAAAAAAAAAAGAAGATAAAACTAAAACCTAATACACCTCCAACCAAAAAAAAAACAACAAAAAACAACAAAAATGTACCACTGGTGCACAATAATCCACGCTGGGAAAGTATGAGAATATCTAGGTACTTAAGTGAGGACATCAGAATAACTGAGTACAAATAAAAAAAACTGTAAATTACTTTAATTATGGTAAAGTAGGAGGGCAACTAGCCCCCCCACGCCCATCATTCCCCCAAATGCATCTAATCAAAATTTTGAAATAGCCATTTTGCTCGGCGAAGTTGATTTCCAGATAGAAAATACGTTTTTGAGGGGGACACTCCCCCACAACCGTCAGGGCAAGGGTTTTAAGTTATGCCCTGGGGGCATATAATGTTCTTATAGCAAATGTTGTCGTAGAAACTTCAAAACAGGATCATTCGATTAGAAATTCGAAGGGTTAGTACCCTTCTTAATAGTCGAAAGTGATTGGAGGGCAACTGGCCCCCCCCCACGCCCATCATTTCCCCACACACAACCAATCAAAGTTTTGAGATAGCCATTTTGTTCAGCGTAGTTGATTTCCAGAGAGAAAATATGTTTTTGAGGAGGACACTCCCTCACAACCCTCAGGGCAAGGGTTTTAAGTTATGCCCTGGGGCATATTTGGTTTTTAAAGAAGGTGTTGTCGGAGAAACTTCAAAACAGGTTCATTCGATTGGAAATTCAAAGGGCTAGTACCCTTTTTAATAGTCGAAGTGATTGGAGGGCAACTAGGCCCCCCCACGCCCTTCATTTCCCTAAACACATCCAATCAAAATTTTGAGATAGCCATTTTGTTCAGCGTAGTTGATTTCCAGATAGAAAATATGTTTTTGAGGAGGACACTCCCCCACATCCCTCAGGGCAAGGGTTTTAAGTTATGCCCTGGGGTTATATAAGGTTTTTAAAGAAGGCGTTGACGTAGAAACTTCAATAAAAGGTCATTCGACTGGAAATTTCAAAGGGCTAGTGCCCTTTTTAATAGTCAGAAGTGATTGGAGGTAACTAGCCCCCCCACCCCCATCATTCCCCCAAATGCATCTAATAAAATTTTGAGATAGCCTCTTTGTTCAGGGTAGTTGATTTCCAGATAAAAAACATATTTTTGTGGAGGACACTCCCCCAAAACCCTCAAGGCAAGGATTATAAGTTATGCCCTAGGGGCATATAAGGTTTTTATTGAAATCTTTGCGTAAAAACTTGAAAAAGGGCTCATTCGATTTGAAATTCAAAGGACTATTACTCTTTTTAATAGTCGAAAGTGATTTGAGGGCAACTAACCCCCCCCCCTCTCATGCCCACCTTTTCCCCAAACAAATCCAATCAAAATTTTCTAGATAGCCATTTTATTCAACGTAGTTTAAAGTTTTGGAAATTAGGTCTTTAAGGATGACAACCCCTCCCCCCAAAGCCCTCAGGGCAAGGGTTGTAAGTTATGCCCTGGGGGCATAAGTTTTTATTGAAAGCATTGTCGTAGAAACTTCAAAAGGGCTCATTCAATTGGAAATTGAAAGGGATAGTGCCTTTTTTAATAGTTGAAAGTGATTGGATAGCAACTAACGCCCCTCTCACGCCCACCATTTTCCCAAACACATCGAATTAAAATTTTGAGATATCCATTTTGTTCAACGTAGTTGAAAGTTCTGGAATTTTTGTATTTTCGGATGATGACCCCCTCGGAGCCCTCAGTGCAAGTGTTTTAAGTTCTGCCCTTGGGGCATATAAAATTTTTAATTGAAGGCGTTGTCATTGAAACTTCAAAAGGGCTCATTCGATTGGGAATTAAGAGGGCTAATACCCTTTTTAATATTCAAAAGTGATTGGAGGACAACTAGCCCCCTCCACGTGCATCATTCCCCCAAACACATCCAATCAAAATTTTAAGATAGCCATTTTGTTCAGCGTAGTTGATTTCCAGATAGAAAATATGTTTTTGAGGAGGACACTCCCCCAAAACCCTCAGGGCGAGGGTTTTAAGTTATGCCCTGGGGGCATATAAGGTTTTTATAGAAGGCGTTGTCGTATAAACTTCGAAAAGGCCTCATTCGATTGGAAATTGGAGTGGCTAGTGCCCTTTTTAATAGTCGAAAGTGTTTGGTAGGCAACTAACCCTTCCCCACGCCCATCATTCCCCCAAACACATCCAATCAAAAGTTTGAGATAGCCATTTTGTTCAGCGTAGTTGATTCCCAGATAGAAAATATGTTTGTGAGGAGGACACTCCCTCACAACCCTCAGGGCAAGGGTTTTAAGTTATGCCCTGGGGGCAAATAAGGTTTTTATAGAGGGCGTTATCGTAGAAACTTCAAAACAGGCTTTTTGGTTTTTTCTCCATACCCGGGCACTTCGTATCAAAGGAGTTGTCGTAGAAACTTCGAAAAGGGCTCATTCGATTGGAAATTGGAATGGCTAGTCCCCTTTTTAATAGTCGAAAGTGATTGGAGGGCAACTAGCCACCCCCCACGCCCATCATTCCCCCCAAAAAAACAATCAGCCAGAACAAAATTTGCACTTTACTGAAAAAATAAAAAATGAATGTGCATTCTCAGTTTAATATACATATACTATTATTTAGTAATCAAAATATTTATATTATTTGATTTATTAGTTATAAAAGTAAAAACATTTATATTTTTTCAGTAAAGTGCAAATTTTGTTCTGGCCTTGGGAAGGCATAGGGGTTTTGCGCCCAACTTATGTTAATTTCTGCTCGTTTTGAGTTTGACTCGGTTAATTATTGTAATTTCTGTTCTTTTTGGGTTTCATCTATTTATAGATACTGATTTGCGGTAGTTTCACGCTTGGTAGATTATTTTATTTTTGCTAATTTTTTGTTTAATGGAGTTCTTTACTTTTCTTTGAAAAACTTATTTTGTGGAAAAAGTTTTTAAAATTAATTATAATAAAAAGAACCTCCTAATGAATCCAGTCTCTACTTATGCCAGAAACGAAAGAAATCACTCCTGTCAAAGAAACGAAGAATAAAAACAACTAGTTCTTTATTTTGTTTTTGCCTTTGTCCTTGTAATTGTTTGTTATTTTTAATTTTTTTTTTTTTTAGCTTTGTAGCTTGTTATTGTTCTTTGTCTTGCAAGGTTTTTTTTATCTTTCTTTTCTTTGTTGCCTATAAGTTTCACCATTTTAGTTTAAATTTACCCTAAGCTATTTCAGCCTGTTTGTTTGATATCTTGTTCATTTGTGAAGATATTGTGTGCATTTGTTATGTGTGGTAAATCTGGCTGATTTTTCTTTTCTTTTGAATTCTTCTATTCTTAAATCAGTTATCTTTGAGCAACCAAGTAGTGCTGGCAAACAAGAGGCGCACACACTTGACCCTCTTCTTGAAAGTATGGTTAATTCTAGTTGCAATTATCACACTACTATTGATTTCCGTGATAAAATCATGCCTTCTCTCTCTGTAAATAGTTGTTTTAATGTATTTTGATTGAATGTACATCGGGTACGAAATAAATGGGATAATCTGAAATGTTATCTGTGGTCTGATAATTCTTGCCCTTTTGATGCAATTGGATTTATAGAAACATGGTTATCCGCTAGGGAAAATTTAACAGCTTATGATATGCATGGTTATATTGCCATTCACGTCCATAGAATGTTAACAAAGTGCTCAGGGGGCATTTCTTTATTTATGAAATCTGATATTAAATTTAGTAGACAGTATGACCTTGAATCTTTGTCTACTTCAGTAGTGTCTAATAGTAGGACTGTTTATTCTCTTGTCATTGATCTGAAAAGCCAGTTTGCATGTGATACTGTTTGTTTGTTTTATAAGCCCCCCTCCTTTTCCAACACATCTGTTCTGTGATTTGCTTGATCAGCTGTCTGGTGTGGGGACTTTCTCTAAAAACGTATTTGTGTTTTGGGAGATTTTAATTGTCATATGTTAAATGTTGGATCAAGTGATGAATGTGACCATCTTTTTGATGTGCTTTCTTCTTCTGGGCTACTTCCTTCAATTTTTTTTCCTTCTCGTGTTGATCCTACAAGAAATTCTGCCACTTTGATAGATAATATTTTCATTTCTCATTCTCCAAAATTGAAGTTTACATCTGGTCTTGTTTTCACTGATCTGTCTATCACTATCTATCACTTTTTGTGCCTAAAACTGAGATTGCTGTGAATGAGCAAGGTGAAACTTCTTTTAGAACTTTTACAGATAAAGAAATTTCTAATTTAATTCTAGTCTTCAGAGTAATGATTGGTCTAGTGTTCTTGAAGCTAATGATGTTGAATGTGCAACAAGTTTATTTGTGTCGTATGGGAGCTCTGTTGGATAAGCATTCTCTGTTGGATAAGCATTTTCCTCTTAGGAAGAGACCAAGGAATTCTACACCCAAATGCCCATGGATGTCCATTGGTCTGATCAGTGCTAAACATATGAAGGCGTCTCTGTTCAAGGTTCCATGTAAAAAGTAAAACACAGGATGATCTTTTGAAGTATAAACATTATAAAAATGTACTTACGACTTCAGTGCGTGCAGCCAAAAAGCTCTATTTTTCGCGTCGAATTGATGAGTGTAAGGGGAACTTGCGAAAAGTTTGGAATGTAGTTAATGAAGCTATTTCTCCCATAGCAGAAAAGTAATTTTTGCTTTCCCCATGATGTGATATTGAGATTTATAGAATTGTTTTCCAGCTTCCATGCAGCCGCTCAGTTGATTGTTTTGGTCTTAGCAATAATTTTCCTTAAAAAATTGGTCTGTTTTTTTCTCAGCCCATCTGACACATAACTAACCTCTCTCTTTCTTCTGGTGTTTTCCCTCATTTATTTAAAGTTGCTAATGTTTTACCTTTACATAAAAAAGGTGATTCATCTCTAATTTCAAATTATAGACCCATTTCTCTTCTTCCTGTCATCTCTAAGGTTGTTGAAAGAGTAGTGTATCGTAGACTCTCTTCATTTGTTTTTAGTACTAATACGACTGCAGGAAATTCTCTCATAACTAACCATCAGTATGGCTTTCGTCCCACTTTCTCTACCTTGTATGCACTTTCAGATGCAACAGAGTTTGTGCGTGTTAATCTGGACACGGGCTTGTGTGTTTTGGGTCTATTTCTTGACTTTTCAAAGGCCTTTGATATGGATGACCACTCTGTTCTTATGTCTAAACTATCTTCATTTGGAGTACATGGAGTCCCACTAGAATGGTTAAGGTCTTATCTGTCGGGAAGATCTCAGTATGTTTCAGTTAATGGTAATTCTTCCACTACTTTGCCTATATTGAAGGTTGTCGCACAGGGCTCTGTGCTTGGACCACTTTTGTTTTTAATTTACATTAATGATCTCGTTTGATGGTCTTCATCCCCTTGTGCACCCTATTCTTTTTGCTGATGACAGTAACTTTTTCATTGTTGCAGTGGACTTGCCATCTGCCACTTCCCTAGCTCAAGGTCTTCTTGATAAAGTAAAAGATTGGTGCTGGTCAAATGGTATGACTCTCAACAGCCAAAAAAAGTGCCATTGTACACTTCAGGACCCCTTATCGTATGAGAGACGTAAGGGAGCCAATCCTCCTGACTTATGGGAATGATGTTATACCGCAAGCTGCTATGGTGAAATTTCTTGGTGAGTATCTTGACTGTTTTCTCTCTTTTAAGCCTCATAACTCACACCCGTTCTTTCATTTTCCGCCAGTCTTCAATGTTGCATCGGGTTAACTCATTTCTTCCCCCAGATGTTATGCTTTCTCTTTATTATGCTTTTATTTTTCCTTAACTTTCTTATTGCTGCTCTGTCTGGGGTAATACTAATAAATCTCTTCTCTGCTCACTTCAAAGAGCCCAAAATAGGGCAGTGAAGGCTACTTTTCTTCTCCCTCGTCTCTGTGTAGTCTCTGTGTCGACGACACACCAGCACTCAAATGTATTGGTAACGTCATTTTCAATGGAAAATGATGTTACCAATACATTTGAGTGCTGGTGTAACAATGGCAGCCTCGTGAGCATCAAGAAGTTCGAGAAGTCGAGGTACATCTCAGATGCGAGTAACGACCGAATACAACAAGTTTTAGATCTAAAACTTGTTGAATTCGGTCGTTACTCACATCTGAGATGTTCGAAAGAGCCCAGCATGTAGCGTCTAGAAAAAATATAAATACCTACATAGTAATAAGTACTTTTGTATCTTTTCCTTTGAGATGAAAACAGTCCATCAGTTTTTTGACTGCTGAATGTAGTGGGAAGGGAGAAGAAGATTAGTTTCTTGAAGAAAAGAAGCAAGGACCGGCCCCCAGCCCACAGATTTTTATGATGGACGTTCACTTCCATATTTGTAATGCTTCATATACAACATTTTCAAAAACTGAATAAAAGCTTGTGTTAAAAAAAAAAAACAAATTGGAGTAAAAATCATTGCTTTGGCATCAAGTTAAAATACAGTTGACATTTGAATGAGATTAATTACAGTCGAACACAAATTGCTCGATAAAGAAAAACTGAACTGTAATAGCTTAAAAATTAGCAAGTTTAACTAGTGAATTGATCGCAAACTTCAATAGCGAATTCCTACTAAGCCTGGTAGTTCTTAAGTCCTTCTTAGGTTTATGAAAGTTCATGATAGCTTTGAATGGCCATATATAACAATTGACTCTAGTAATCAAAATGTCTTTAGTCGTGCCTACATGACATTTGACAAAGAAACAAAAAATCTTGAATATTAATGTTAAATAATTAAAAAAAGTAAATATCTCGAATATATATATATATATATATATATATATATATATATATATATATATATATATATATATATATATATATATATATATATATATATATATATATATATATATATATATATATATATATATTGTTACTGTCTGGACTCAGGTTAATGTCGACATTAACCGGCGAATATCCGATATTCCTTTCTCTCTGCTTGAATTCAATCAACTTAGCAAATCAGCCTTTTCAGTCTTATGCAAGCTTTGATGGTAAAACTTTAAGTTAAGTATGAATCTCAGAATATATATATTGGCGTAATTAAACAAGAACAGACAGAACAGCAACAGTGAAGATTACGACATCCACTGCAAAATATTAGGTTACATTTATATTGCAAGCCTCCTAAATCAAAGCACACTTTGTCACCTATCTTTTTGACGTAAGTTTTAGTTTTCACATCAGTTTGTATTTCAGGGTTCTTATTTTGTTGATTAGAAGGCAAAAAAAAACCTTAAGCACAAGTTTCAAAGGCTTATGAATCTAAAAAAGATAGTAGGTATCAAACAGTTTGTGGTAACGAACTGTAAGTAAGGAGCGACCCGGCTCAATGGTAACCGAAACTCTAGAAAACGGGTTTTTGATACCAATAGATACATCAAAAGAATCAGATTTCAATATTGATTTCAAATATATAACTTTCATCAAGTTTAATACTACCCATCAAAAGTTACGCACCTGAAAATATTTAGCTGATTTTCAAAAAAGGGGGAAAGACCCCCTAAAAGTTATAGAACCTTACTGAAAATTACACCGTAAGATTCAGCGTATCAGAAAACCCTACTGTTGAGGTTTCAAGCTCCTATCTTCAAAAATGTGGAATTTTGCATTTTTTGCCAGAAGAAAGATCACGGATGCGTGTTTATTTGTTTTGTTTTTTTTTTCCCAAGGTTTTTCGTATCGACCCAGTGGTCCAAGAAAAAAGTGGGTGAGGTCAATGGGACTGAAATTAAAAGTTCTAGTACCATTTTTAATTGAAAAAAAAAAATGGAGGGCAACTAGGCCCCCTCCCACGCTTATTTTTTTCCCAGTCACCCGATCAAAATTTTGAGATAGCCATTTTGTTCAGAATGGTCTAAAATATTATAAATATGTCTTTTAGGATGACTTAATCCCCCGAAGTTCCCAGAGGGGAGGGCTAAAAGTTATGAACTTTACCCAATGTTAACATATAGTATTGGTTATTGGGAAGTATACAGAAGTTTTCAGGAGGTTTTTTTTCTCGTAGTGGGAGGGAAGGGTGGGTCGGTGGTTATGTTGGAGGATCTGTTAATGAAGGAAGTTTTCATGGGGGAAGGGAAATTACCATGAAGGGGGCGCCGGACTTGCCAGCATTATTTATTGGTTATTGGGAAGTATACAACCATTTTCAGGAAGGATTTTTTCTGGAGGGGGGCTAGAGGAGGGGGTTACTCTGGAGAATATTTCCGTGGAGGACGTTTCTTTGGGGCAAGGGACATTTCTATGAAGGGGGCGCCGGATTTCCAATAATAATTTAAAAAACGATCAGAAATTAAATAAAAAAAACAAGTTTTTTCAACTGAAATGCAAGAAGCAATATTAGAACTTAAAATAAACAGAAATTATAACGGATGTGAGGGGGCTCTCTTCCAAGTCAATACCTCGCTCTTTACGCTACGTTTTTTTTTAGTGCTTTAAAAAGAGCTATCTATTCTAATTAAACGGCTTTTGTGATTCAGGGGTTTGTGAATATTTTTTTTTTACTTTTAACGTAAAGAGCCTGGTATTGGAACTAAGGGGAAAACCCCCTCATATACGTAATAACATATACGTAATAAAAAAAAAAATAAAAAAACAAGCGATACGGCTCAATATTAATCGAAACTTTTAAAAACGGAATTTTGATGTCAATAAATGTATCAAAAGAATGGGTTTATAGTGCTGATTCTAAATATATAAATTTTATTAAGTTTAGTATTACTCATCAAAGGCTACGAGCCTGAGAAAATTTACTCGATTTTTTAAAGGGGGGGAAACATCCCCTACAAGTGAAAGAATTTTAATGAAAATCACACCGTCAGATTCAGCGTATCAGAAAACCCTATTACATAGGTTTCAAGCTCATATCTGCAAAAATCTGCAACTTTGTATTTTTTGCCAGAAGAAAAATATACGAATATAGAAGTTAGTTACGTAAGTTAATTTGTAAAGACATCCATTTAGCAAAAGAAAAGTAAAATTTTTATGCAAATAAAAGCTGCATTAACTAAAAAACGATCAGAAATTAAATAAAAAAAACAAGTTTTTTAAACTGAAAGTAAGGAGCGACATTAAAACTTAAAACGAACAGAAATTATTCCGTATATGAACGGGGCTGTCCCCTCCTCAACGCCTCGCTCTTTACGCTAAAGTTTGACTCTGTCTCATAACTTTATTTTTTAAAACAATGAAAAACTTTAGCGTAACGAGCGAGGCGTTGAGGAGTGGACAGACCCTTTCATATACGGAATAATTTCTGTTCGTTTTAAGTTTTAATGTCGCTCCTTACTTCCAGTTTAAAAAACTTGTTTTTTTTATTTAATACATTAAGCGAACAGTGTTTGCTTTGGAGTCGTTAGAGGAGGATTAATGAGTAGATCTAGATAGTAAGTGAGTAGAGAGTATACAAGATGTAGAGTAGATGAGTAGATATGAAGTGTGGATGCTCCTAAAAATGAAGGATATGCTAGATGTTTTCCAGAGAAATTGCCTACGGATTGTTTTGGGTAGCCGACAGACTGATCATATCAAACAGTTCGTGGTAACGAACTGTAAGTAAGGAGCAACCCAGCTCAATAGTAACCGAAACTCTAAAAACGGAATTTTGATACCAATAAATACATCAAAAGAATCAGATTTTAATTTGATTTCAAATATATAAGTTTCATCGAGTTTAATCTAACGTATAAAAAGTTACGCGCCTGAGAAAATTTGGCTAATTTTCGAAAAAGGGGGAAAGACCCCCTAAAAGTTATAGAACCTTAATGAAAATCACACCATCATATTCCGAGTATCAGAGAACCCTACTGTAGAGGTTTCAAGCTCCTACCTACAAAAATGTGGAATTTTCCATTTTTTGCCAGAAGAAAGATCACGGATGCATGTTTATTTGTTGTTTTTTCTTTTCCCCAGGGGTGATCGTATTGACCCAGTAGTCCTAGAATATCGTGGGACGGCTCATTTGAACGGAACTTAAAAGTTCTAGTGCCCTTTTTAAGTGACCAAAAAATAATTGGAGGGCAACTAGGCCCCCTCCCATGCTCATTTTTTCCCAAAGTCACCCAATCAAAATTTTGAGATAGCCATTTTGTTCAACACAGTCTAAAATCTAATAACTATGTCTTTAAGGATGACTTAATCGCTCGAAGCCCCATAGAGGAGGGCTGAAAGTTATGAACTTTACCCAATGTTCAAACAGTTCGTGGTAACGAACTGTAAATAAGGAGCGACCTGGCTCAATGGTAATCGAAACTCTAAAAAACGGAATTTTGATATCAATAAATACATCAAAAGAATGAAATTTTAATTCTGATTTCAAATATATAAGTTTCATCGAGTTTAATTTTACCTATCAAAAGTTACGCGCCTGAGAAAATTTGGCTGATTTTCGAAAAAAGGGGGAAAGACCCCCTAAAAGTTATAGAACCTTAATGAAAATCACACCATCATATCCAGCGTATCAGAGAACCCTACTGTAGAGGTTTGAAGCTCCTATCTACAAAAATGCGGAATTTTCCATTTTTTGCTGGAAGAAAGATCACGGATGCGTGTTTATTTGTTTTTTTTTCTTTTCCCCAAGGGTGATCGTATCGACCCAGTGGACCTAGAATATCGTGGGAGGGCTCATTGGAACGGAAATTAAAAGTTCTACTGCCCTTTTTAAGTGACCAAAAAAAAATGGAGGGCAACTAGGCCCCCCCCCCTGTGCTCATTTTTTTCCCAAAGTCACCCGATCAAAATTTTGGGATAGCCATTTTGTTCAGCATGGTCGAAAATATTATAACTATGTCTTTTAGGATGACTTAATTCCTCGAAGCCCCCAGGAGGAGGGCTGAAAGTTATGAACTTTACCCAATGTTAGACATAGAGTGACATAAAGACATATAGTGCTACAAATATCAGAATCAACTTTAGAGGACAATTTATGTCATGGGAAGATGTTTTGAAATCCCCTTCCCCCCAAACTCAAAATTTTACAAAATTTTAATTTAGAAACTTTTTTAAATATTTCTAAAGCGCTAAGACATAGAGCGTTACAAACATCATAATCAACTTTAGAGGACAAAGTATGCAATGGGCAGATGTTCTTGAAATTCCCCTTCCCCCAGAACTCAACATTTTCAAAGATTATAATTCACAAGCTTTCTAAATATTTATAAAGCACTAAGAGATAGAGCGCTACAAATATCAGAACCGACTTCAGAGAAATTATATTATGGGAAGATGTTTTTGGAATCCCCCTTCCCCCCAAACTCAAAATTTTACAAAATTTTACTTTATAAGCTTTTTTAAATATTTCTAAAGTGCTAAGACATAGAGCAATACAAACATCAGAATCAACTTTAGAGGACAATTTATGTTATGGGAAGATGTTATTGAAATCCCCCTTCCCCCCAAACTCAAAATTTTCCAGAATTCTACTTTAGAAGCTTTTTTAAATATTTGTAAAGCGCTAAGACATAGAGCGCTACAAACATCAGAATCAACTTTAGAGGACAAATTATGTTATGGGAAGATGTTTTTGAAATCCCCCTTCCTCCCAAACTCAAAATTTTCCAAAATTTTACTTTAGAAGCTTCTTTAAATATTTCTAAAGCGCTAAGACATAGAGCGCTACAAAACTCAGAATCAACTTTAGAGGACAAATTATGTCATGGGAAGATGTTCTTGAAATCCCCCTTCCCCCCAAACTCAAAATTTTCCAAAATTCTACTTAAGAAGCTTTTTTAAATATTTGTAAAGCGCTAATAGATAGAGCGCTACAAATATCAGATTTGACTTCAGAGGACAAATTATATTATGGGAAGATGTTTTTGAAATCCCCCTTTACCCCAAGCTCAAAATTTTCCAAAATTCCACTTTAGAAGCTTTTTAAATATTTCTAAAGCACTAATAGATAGAGCGCTACAAATATCAGATTCGACTTTAGAGGACAAATTATATTATGGGAAGATGTTTTTGAAATCCCCCTTCCCCCCAAACTCAAAATTTTACAAAATGTTACTTTAGAAGCTTTTTTAAATATTTGTAAAGCGCTAAGACATAGAGCACTACGAACATCAGAATCAACTTTAGAGGACAAATTATGTTATGGGAAAATTTTTTTGAAATCCCCCTTCCCCCCAAACTCAAAAATTTCCAAAATCTTACTTTAGAAGCTTTTTTAAATATTTGTAAAGCGCTAAGAGATAGAGCACTACAAATATCAGATTCGACTTCAGAGGACAAATTATATTATGGGAAGATGTTTTTGAAATCCCCCTTTGCCCCAAACTCAAAATTTTCCAAAATTCCACTTTAGAAGCTTTTTAAATATTTCTAAAGCACTAATAGATAGAGCGCTACAAATATCAGATTCGACTTGAGAGGACAAATTATATTATGGGAAGATGTTTTTGAAATCCCCCTTACCCCCAAACTCAAAATTTTACAAAATTTTACTTTAGAAGCTTTTTTAAATATTTCTAAAGCGCTAAGACATAGAGCACTACAAACATCAGAATCAACTTTATAGGACAAATTATGTTATGGGAAAATTTTCTTGAAATCCCCCTTCCCCCCAAACTCAAAAATTTCCAAAATCTTACTTTAGAAGCTTTTTTAAATATTTGTAAAGCGCTAAGACATAGAGCGCTACAAATATCAGAATCGACTTCAGAGGACAAATTATATCATGGGAAGATGTTTTTGAAATCCCCCTTTGCCCAAAACTCAAAATTTTCCAAAATTCTACTTTAGAAGCTTTTTAAATGTTAATAAAGTACTAATAGATAGAGCGCTACAAATATCAGAATCGACTTCAGAGGACAAATTATCTTTTTGAAATCTATGGGTTAGCTCATTTCTTCCCCCAGATGTTATGCTTTCTCTTTATTATGCTTTTATTTTTCCTTAACTTTCTTATTGCTGCTCTGTCTGGGGTAATACTAATAAATCTCTGCTCACTTCAAAGAGCCCAAAATAGGGCAGTGAAGGCTACTTTTCTTCTCCCTCGTCTCTGTGTCGTCTCCGTGTCGACGACACACCAGCACTCAATTGTATTGGTAACATCATTTTCAATGGAAAATGATGTTACCAATACATTTGAGTGCATGTGTAACAATGGCAGCCTCGTGAGCATCAAGAAGTTCGAGAAGTCGAGGTACATCTCAGATGCGAGTAACAACCGAATACAACAAGGTTTAGATCTAAAACTTGTTGAATTCGGTCGTTACTCACATCTGAGATGTTCGAAAGAGCCCAGCATGTAGCGTCTAGAAAAAATATAAATACCTACAAAGTAATAAGTACTTTTGTATCTTTTCCTTTGAGATGAAAACAGTCCATCAGTTTTTTGACTGCTGAATGTAGTGGGAAGGGAGAAGAAGATTAGTTTCTTGAAGAAAAGAAGCAAGGACCAGCCCCCCGCCCACAGATTTTTATGATGGACGTTCACTTCCATATTGGTAATGCTTCATATACAACATTTTCAAAAACTGAATAAAAGCTTGTGTTAAAAAAAACAAACAAATTGGAGTAAAAATCATTGCTTTTGCACCAGCAGTAGAATACCATATATTTAAAATATAAGATTCTTTCCTTCTAAAGATGATTCGGGCAGAAATTAAACGTCCCCTAATTGAGTTCAAATACCGCTTCCAAGAGTCTCAATTTTTAATCAGCAAAAAGAGAAATTACATTTCTAGCTTCAGTCAGACAACGGCGCTTGTCGTTCAAATTTCGCTAAGATAACTGGATCAAAACAAATGCAATGCACAACATTTCTAAGGAAGTTTAAAAGGCAAAAAAACTGTGTGAACTCCTGAATCATCTGAAAAATCTTAAAGAGATTATTGGACGAGGATTTGCGTCCTTGGGTCACTTGGTCCAATGGCAGGCAGTCCCTACAGCGCAGGACGAAAGAACTGCGTTTGGGAGTGGGGTAAATGTGTTTTTTAATTTTAATCTTAAGTCAGATCTAATACGATTAGTACCGCAAATAATCTCGGTCACCATTATTGTCATTGAAGTGACCCGTTGCTGTACAACTAAGCATGTAAGTTTAATAAATCTATTGTCTTTTTATATGTGTTTGTTTCTCTTATATGTCTGAGTCTAGTCCGATAATAGGTAATTAGTTCGCCAGTCTCCAAGGTAAATGCTCCCAAAGGAATCTGATCTCCAGATAGCCCGAGAAGAAGAGGCCATGCTTTTTCATTCCTACAAGCACCAAAAGTTGTCGTCGCCACAGCTTAGAAAGAGTTTCTAACCCCTGCTAGCCTATAAGAATTCGTATCTCTTAAGCAAGATCTAATTGCGCCGTGGAAACAAAGCTCTGAGACGTCAAAACTTATAGTTCAATAATCCTTAATTACTACCAAAAACTTTACATAACATTTTGGCATCAAGTTAAAATACAGTTGACATTTGAATGAGATTAATTACAGTCGAACACAAATTGCTCGATAGAGAAAAATTGAACTGAAATAGCTTAAAAATTAGCAAGTTTAACTAGTGAATTGATCGCAAACTTCAATAGCGAATTCCTACTGAGCCTGGTAGTTCTTAAGTCCTTCTTAGGTTTATGAAAGTTCATGATAGCTTTGAATGGCCATATATAACAATTGACTCTAGTATTCAAAATGTCTTTAGTCGTGCCTACATGACATTTGACAAAGAAACAAAAAATCTTGAATATTAATGTTAAATAATTAAAAAAAGTAAATATCTCGAATATATATATATATATATATATATATATATATATATATATATATATATATATATATATATATATATTTGTTACTGTCTGGACTCAGGTTAATGTCGACATTAACCGGCGAATATCCAATATTCCTTTCTCTCTGCTTGAATTCAATCAACTTTGCAAATCAGCCTTTTCAGTCTTATGCAAGCTTTGATGGTAAAACTTTAAGTTAAGTATGAATCTCAGAATATATATATTGGCGTAATTAAACAAGAACAGACAGAACAGCAACAGTGAAGATTACGACATCCACTGCAAAATATTAGGTTACATTTATATTGCAAGCCTCCTAAATCAAAGCACACTTTGTCACCTATCTTTTTGACGTAAGTTTTAGTTTTCACATCAGTTTGTATTTCAGAGTTCTTATTTTATTGATTAGAAGGCAAAAAAAACCTTAAGCACAAGTTTCAAAGGCTTATGAATCTAAAAAAGATAGTAGGTATATATTAAGCGAACAGTGTTTGCTTTGGAGTCGTTAGAGGAGGATTAATGAGTAGATCTAGATAGTAAGTGAGTAGAGAGTATACAAGATGTAGAGTAGATGAGTAGATATGAAGTGTGGATGCTCCTAAAAATGAAGGATATGCTAGATGTTTTCCAGAGAAATTGCCTACGGATTGTTTTGGGTAGCCAACAGACTGATCATATCAAACAGTTCATGGTAACAAACTGTAAGTAAGGAGCAACCCAGCTCAATAGTAACCGAAACTCTAAAAACGGAATTTTAATACCAATAGATACATCAGAAGAATCAGATTTTAATTCGATTTCAAATATATAAGTTTCATTGTGTTTAATCTAACCTATAAAAAGTTACGCGCCTGAGAAAATTTGGCTGATTTTCGAAAAAAGGGGGAAAGACCCCCTAAAAATTATAGAACCTTAATGAAAATCACACCATCAGATTGAGCGTATCAGAGAACCCTACTGTAGAGGTTTCAAGCTTCTATCTACAAAAATGTGGAATTTTCCATTTTTTGCCAGAAGAAAGATCACGGATGCATGTTTATTTGTTGTTTTTTCTTTTCAACAGGGGTGATCGTATTGACCCAGTGGTCCTAGAATATCGCGAGAGGGTTCATTAGAATGGAAATCTAAAGTTCTATCAAAAGTAGCCTTTTCAAGTGACCAAAAATATGAAGGGCAGCTAGCCCCCCTCCCATGCTCATTTTTTCCCAAAGTCACCCAATCAAAATTTTGAGATAGCCATTTTGTTCAGCATGGTCGAAAATATTATAACTATGTCTTTTAGGATGACTTAATCGCTCGAAGCCCTATAGAGGAGGGCTGAAAGTTATGAACTTTACCCAATGTTCAAACAGTTTGTGGTAACGAACTGTAAGTAAGGAGCGACCCGGCTCAATGGTAACCGAAACTCTAAAAAACGGAATTTTGATACCAATAAATACATCAAAAGAATCAGATTTTAATTCTGATTTCAAATATATAAGTTTCATCGAGTTTAATCTTACCTATCAAAAGTTACATGCCTGAGAAAATTTGGCTGATTTTCGAAAAAGGTGGAAAGACCCCCTAAAAGTTATAGAACCTTAATGAAAATCACACCATCATTTTCTGCGTATCAGAGAACCCTACTGTAGAGGTTTCAAGCTCCTATCTACAAAAATGTGGAATTTTCCATTTTTTGCTGGAAGAAAGATCACGGATGCGTGTTTATTTGTTTTTTTTTTTCTTTTCCCCAGGGGTGATCGTATCGACCCAGTAGTACTAGCATATCGTAGGAGGACTCATTGAAACGGAAATTAAAATTTCTAGTGCCCTTTTTAACTTACAAAATATGGAGGGCAACTAGGCCCCCCCCCTGTGCTCATTTTTTTCCCAAAGTCACCCGATCCAAATTTTGAGATAGCCATTTTGTTCAGCATGGTCGAAAATATTATAACTATGTCTTTTAGGATGACTTAATTCCTCGAAGCCCCCAGGAGGAGGGCTGAAAGTTATGAACTTTACCCAATGTTAGACATAGAGTGACATAAAGACATATAGTGCTACAAATATCAGAATCAACTTTAGAGGACAATTTATGTCATGGGAAGATGTTTTTGAAATCCCCCTTCCCCCCAAACTCAAAATTTTAATTTAGAAACTTTTTTAAATATTTCTAAAGTACTGAGACATAGAGCGCTAAAAAATTCAGAAATAAATATAGATGAAAATTTATGGAATATGCAGACAATATTAAAATTCTCTTTCCCCCCAAACCCAAATTTTCTCAAGTTCTGCTTTTACAGCCTTTAGAGAAATACCCAAGCACTATTAGAGAGAACAATGCCACTATCCTACTCAACTTCAGTTGAAAAATTGTGTTTTGGAAAGATGCGGTTGAAATCACACGTCCCCCCAAACTCAAAATTTTCCTTTAGAAGCTTTTTTAAATATTTCTAAAGCGCTAATACATAGAGTGATACAAACATCAGAATCAACTTTAGAGGACAAATTATGTTAAGGGAAGATGTTTTTGAAATCCTCCTTCCCCCCAAACCCAAAATTTTCCAAAATTCTACTTTAGAAGCTTTTTTAAATATTTGTAAAGCGCTAAGACATGGAGTGCTACAAATATTAGAATCAACTTTAGAGGACAAATTATGTCATGGGAAGATGTTCTTGAAATTCCCCTTCCCCCCAAACTCAAAATTTTCAAAAATTCTACTTCAGAAGCTTTTTTAAATATTTGTAAAGCGCTAATAGATAGAGCGCTACAAATATCAGATTTGACTTCAGAGGACAAATTATATTATGGGAAAATGTTTTTGCAATCCCCCTTTACCCCAAGCTCAAAATTTTCCAAAATTCCACTTTAGAAGCTTTTTAAATATTTCTAAAGCACTAATAGATAGAGCGCTACAAATATCAGATTCGACTTTAGAGGACAAATTATATTATGGGAAGATGTTTTTGAAATCCCCCTTCCCCCCAAACTCAAAATTTTACAAAATTTTACTTTAAAAGCTTTTTTAAATATTTCTAAAGCGCTAAGACATAGAGCACTACAAACATCAGAATCAACTTTATAGGACATATTATGTTATGGGAAAATGTTCTTGAAATCCCCCTTCCCCCCAAACTCAAAATTTTCAAAAATTCTACTTTAGAGGCTTTTTTAAATATTTGTAAAGCGCTAAGACATAGAGCGCTACAAACATCAGAATCGACTTTAGAGGACAAGTTGTATTATGGGAAGATGTTTTTGAAATCCCCCTTTGCCCAAAACTCAAAATTTTCCAAAATTCTACTTTAGAAGCTTTTTAAATATTACTAAAGCACTAATAGATAGAGTGCTACAAATATCAGATTCGACTTCAGAGGACAAATTATATTATGGGAAGATCTTTTTGAAATCCCCCTTCCCCCCAAACTCAAAAGTTTTCAAAATTTTACTTTAGAAGCTTTTTTAAATATTTCTTAAGTGCTACAAACATCTGAATCAACTTAAGAGGGCAAATTATGTTATGGGAAGATGTTCTTGAAATCCCCCTTCCCCCCAAACTCAAAATTTTCCAAAATTCTACTTTAGAAGATTTTTTAAATATTTCTAAAGCAATAAGACATAGAGTGCTACAAATATCAGAATCGACTTTAGAGGACAATTTATGTCATGGGAAGATGTTTTTGAAATCCCCCTTCCCCCAAACTCAAAATTTTCCAAAGTTTTACTTTAGCTTTTTTAAATATTTGTAAAGTGCTAAGACATAGAGCACTACAAACATCAGAATTGACTTTAGAGGACAATTTATGTCATGGGAAGATGTTTCTGAAATCCCCCTTTGCCCCAAACTCAAAATTTTCCAAAATTCTAATCTAGAAGCTTTTTAAATATTTCTAAAGCACTAATAGATAGCGTGCAACAATCATCAGAATTGACTTTAGATTTCAAGAACATCTTCCCATAACATAATTTGTCCTCTAAAGTTGATTCTGATGTTTGTAACGCTCTACGTCTTAGCTCTTTAGAAATATTTAAAAAAGCTTCTAAAGAAGAATTTTGGAAAACCTTTAGGTTGGCGGGAAGGGGGATTTCAAAAACATATTCCCATGATATAAATTATCCTCTAAAGTCGATTCTGATATTTGTAGCGCTCTATGTCTTAGTGCTTTACAAATATTTAAAAAAGCTTCTAAAGTAGAATTTTGGAAAATTTTGAGGTTGGGGCAATGGGGGATTTCAAAAACATCTACCCATGACATAAATTGTCCTCTAAAGTTGATTCTGATGTTTGTAGTGCTACATGTCTTAGCACTTTAGAATTCTAGAAAATTTGGAGTTTGGGGAGAAGGGGGATTTCAAAAACCTCTTCCCGTGATATAACGTGTCCTCTGAAGTCAATTCTGGTGTTTGTAGCACTCTATCTTTTAGTGCTTTAGAAATATTTTAAAAGTTTCTAAAGTAGAATTTTGGAAAATTTTGCGTTTGTGGGGAAGGAGGATTTCAAAAACATCTTCCCATTACATGATTTGTCCTATAAAGTTGATTCTGATGTTTGTGGTGCTCTATGTCTTAGCACTTTAGAAATACTTAAAAAAGCTTCTAAAGTAGAATTTTAGAAAATTTTGAGTTTGGGTGGAAGGGGGATTTCAAAAACATCTTCCCATGACATAATTTGTCCTTTAAAAACGATTTGGTTATTTTTACTGGTCTATCTCTTGTCATATCCTTTCCCTAATTAATGCAGTTTAAATGGCTTATCTACACTTGCCACCTGCATGCTACCCTTAAGGGGTAAAGATAAACAAAGTTGTGACATCACAGACCCGCTTTCATTATACCATAACCAACGTCAGCATGGGAAGAAAATTAAATGGCTAATAATGGAAATAGGATTTTGGAATATATTTTAATGAACAAGGTTAAAAGTTGAAGTTGTGTAAGGTAAGCAGTGATTTATAATTATGATAGTAATATAGGATGAAATGTGAGCTAAAACAACTAGTAATGTGCAGTAATTGGTCAATATATACCAAATCATATTATTGAGTTAGGACTAAAGTGAATACACCATTCGATGCCTTTTTTTATGCTGATTATGAATATAATGAGCATTTCTATCGGAAATGAATTTCAGCCCCCCCCCTCCTATATATGCCAATGCAGGGTTAGGTTAGGTATAGCCTGTATAGGGGGGGGGGGCTGAAATTCATTTCCGATAGAAATGCTTATTATATTTGTAATCAGCATAAAAAAAAGACATTGAATGGTGTATTCACTTTATTTGAAACTCAATAATATGATTTGGTATGTATTGACCCCGTTTTTTGCCCTGGATTCATCACTAAAAGTTTCATTGTCTTAAATTAACCCCTTACCAAGATGGCAAAAAGTAACAGTCAATATCTACAAAATCATATTTTTGAGTTAGGACAAAAGTGAATACACCATTCGATGCCTTTTTTTATGCTGATTACGAATATAATAAGCATTTCAGTCGGAAATGAATTTCAGCCCCCCCCCCTATAGAGGCTAGACCTAGCCAAACCCTGAATTGGTATATATAGGAGAGGGGGCTGAATTTTATTTCCGATATAAATACTTATTAGCCAATATTTGTAATCAACATAAAAAAAAGGCATTGAATGGTGTATTCACTTTAGTCCTAACTCAGTAATAGGATTTGGTAGATATTGGGTCTATATCTACAAAATCATATTATTGAGTTAGAACAAAAGTGAATACACCATTCGATGCCTTTTTTTGCTGATTACGAATATAATAAGCATTTCTATTGGAAATTAATTTCAGCCCCCCCCCCCCCTATTTATGCCAATTCAGGGTTAGGTTAGGTATAGCCTATATAGGGGGGGGGGGCTGAAACTCATTTCCAATAGAAATGGTTATTATATTCGTTATCAGCATAAAAAAAGGCATCGAATGGTGTATTCACTTTTGTCCTAACTCAATAATATGATTTCGTAGGTGTTGACCATTACTTTTTGCCATCTTGGTAAGGGGTTAATTTAAGACAATGAAACTTTCAGTGATGAATCCAGGGCAAAAAACAGTCAATATCTATGAAATCATATTATTGAGTTAGGACAAAAGTGAATACACCATTCGATGCATTTTTTTGTGCTGATTACGAATATAATAAGTTTTTATATTAGAAATGTATTTCTGCCCCCCCCCCTATATATGCCCTTTCCGGGTTAGGGTAGGCGAGGTTAGGTATAGCCTATATAGGGGGGGGGGCTGAAATTCATTTCCAATATAAATGCTTATTATATTCGTAATCAGCATAAAAAAAGGCATCGAATGGTGTATTCACTTTATTCCTAACTCAATAATATGATTTCGTAGATATTGACCAAAGTAACTAAACTAGAATTTACTAAATTTGGCCTAGATCAACTATGGCTTACAAACTAGGCCTTAGCCCTGAAGAGGATGGTTAGGCTAGCTAATATTTCGAACTTCAAGAATGGTCATAAAAGGAAAAATAATAATCAGTTGTAGACAAAGGTAAGTTTATATTTAGCTCACATGAACTTACCTGTCATTTGTTTTGCACATATCATTTCTTTCTACCCCATTTTAAATGAAAATGGCCGTTAAATGATGATGATGATGAACGAATTAAAGACCCCTCTTAACTGCTCGGTCACTTGGGTCTTCTTTTACAATAAATCTGGATCCCACTTTAGTTAGTCAATCATCAATAATCTGCTCTGTCACATTAATTAATCATAAAATTATTCGTCCAATCACATCGTCCTATCTCTCCCAATGGCAATTATAAATTGTGCAACCAGCTTTAGGATCTGTATATTGTCACTATCATTTGCAAATCCTCCCAAAATCAAATTTACACTCAACTGTTTTCCTTTTTTCATGAAAAAAGGCGTGGATGTGCTGTCTTTGGAAAGTGTACTTATCACAATCTATAAGAAGATGCACCAGACTTTCTTCTTTGTCACCAAACTCACAGTCACTTGACTCTCCATAAAACTTTGCCCTGTATAATTTTGTATCTGCATGGCCTGATCTAAGACGAAATGCTAACCTTCCCTCTTTCCTGCTTAATCCTTCGTACACTTGTCTCTCAAACGTTCTTGCTACTTTTGGGTAACAAACCAATTACCAGATTTATTTCTGCTATCCTCAAAATCATACGTTCTTACTGATTGTATGAATTGATCTAATTACATTGCAGATCTAGGAGTTGAACCATTAGTAAATACATTTATTGTTTCACATGCCATTTTAGCAGCTGTGTCGGCACTCATTCCCCTCAATCTGAACATGGGCTGGGATCCACTGAAGACATATGGTAGCTGTTGACATAAATGATACTATTTCCATTTAGCACAATACAACTTCTCTTGAAGTTTTCTCATTATGATCAAAATTGGCGAGTGCCTCCAATGCATTTTTTGAATCTGACAACAATACAATGTTTCTTTGGTTGCTAAGGTTTTCTTTAGCAAATACAATTGCTTCCTTTATGGCTATTACTTCAGCCTGGAAGATTGTTGCCTCTGAATGCAGTTTAAATGACTTTGAACTTGTATCAAGGGAATGCATAGGCGGCCCCTACTGCATATATTGGGTTCATGGGCACCCATATGGGGAGGGGCTCCCGCCCCCCCTGGCTGAATGATGCTGCTTTATTTTTATATTTTTGTTCTGAGATTTCTATTATATAGCATTAAAAGTGCCAATTAGATGAGGTTTGCCCCCCCCCCATGGAATTCAGCTTATGGGCACCCATGATTGGGTTACTTTTCTTAGATCTGTCTGTATACATGTCAATGAATCCCCTGTATTTCTCTGCCATCATTAATTTAAAGTTTATCCTGGAATCATGGTATCCATTAGTTTCAAACTTAAGATTGCACTGTAGCTTAATTGTCTCCCAAGGAGCAAGTAATGCAATTTCTGGAATTTTTAACATATCTGTCATTTTTAGTGTCACTCCAAACTGTTCACTGATACGAGAAGACATTTCAAAGACATTTTCCTGGTTTCTCTTTTTAAACTGGTTTAAATATTCTTGATTTAACTGGGTTTATATTATCTGTTGTCTACAATTTTTTGATATATTTCAGGACATTTATCTTTCTCCTGGTTTCCAGGCTTTCAAGTCCTGACTCTGGCATTAAAAACACAATAGGGGTAGTCTTTCTGGCTGCAAAGGCAATGCGTATAGCTGCATTCTGTTCGGAATTCAACTTTGCTAGGGTTGTGTCACTGCCTGAGGAATAAATCACGGAAACATATTCTATCTTAGACCTAATATATTTTATATAAAACTCCATCATAAAACTGGTTTTTGCCCCCAGCTAACAGTTGTAAGCATCGTCATAAGATTCAGGCTTTTAACGCAAGCAGCCTTGGTCATTTCAATATGTGATTTCCAATTCAAATTTTTCTCTATATTCACACCCAGGAACTTTGTTTCACTCACAAACTCAATCTGCTGGCCATAAAATATAATTATTGTGGTAACTTTCGTTTTTTTCTGAGTTATTAATATGGCTTTTGTTTTATGTGTTGAAATTTGAGATCAATATCAGTCGCCCAGTTTTCAACTTGCACTAATACTTCTCAAATAGCTTTGATTCCCTCTTCCAATGTCCTTACCATAACCCACAAAGAGTTATCATCAGCGAAAATTCTCGCATTTGAATCTGCTTCTCCAATAGGGATATTATACTCTCCCATATTGTAAAAATCAGGTCCTTCTTCTTCTTCTTCTTCTTCTATTTAACAGCAGGCGGGCTTTTCAGTGATACTATTTAGCCCTTTCCCTTTTGCTTCACTCTGTGGGCTACAGAGCTACTGGCTTGATTGCCTCATGATTATTAGATATTTTCAGATATTTTTCAGTAGATCTTTCAACTCTAGGAGTTCACTTATGAGTTGATAGATGTCGATTTCTATGCTCTGTGTGCAGGTATAGTTGGCTAGGCTCTTGGCTGATAGTGAGATTTTGTGGTGTTTGAAGCATTTTAACAGTTTGCAAAGCAAGGTATGTTGTACAGACGTCAGCATATTACATTCAAATAGGCAATGGTCAATTGTTTCATTATTCATATTACAATGCCTACAAAGAGGGGACAGGGAAATTGAACCACTTGAATTAGAAAACTTATACGAGAATGCAAGAAAATTTAGTCCATTTGTTCCAGAGCGAATTCCATGATAAATTTTAGAAAGATACTTATTGGGAAAGGGGGAAAGGATAGGATTAATCTTATTAAAATTAATATCTGATAGCTTCCATCGGTAAATATCTCTAATCGGGATTGGTCTCCCACTTGGCTGGTCAATATTTATAAAAATTTTTGCTATTTCACAAACCTGATGATTACTGCTCATGCCAGAGGGGCTAGGAATATACTGAAAATAAGCTTGTATGCCATTTGAAGTAAAATTATCTATAATACTAAGACAATGATAAGTGTCAATATCCAACTTATATTGAGGAGGTGAGGCCAGAAGCTCAAGGCTGGATAAAGAGTCAGAATATACAATAATATTATTTGAATTTGCAATTAAAGGTTGGTTTTCCTTAATGTGTTCTAATGCCATGATTATGGCATTTAACTCAGCAGACATTATATATAAATTATTATATAATCTCTCGCCCATTGCAATTTTCAGGTGAGGAAGGAAAGCACCACTTGCTACCTTCTCATTCATTTTTGACCCATCAACAAATATTTGGAAGTGATTTTTATAGGTAATTTTATTAAGTTCAGCAAATTTTTTCTGGACAAAAGCAATGGGGGTTAAATATTTAGTCCACTTTGAGAAATTAGTATTTATTATAGGACTTGACCAATTCCATGGAGGGGATTGGGGGAAAGTGGGTGCAATAGACTTTGCTGGTACGGGGAACTTCTTCTGAATGCTGGAATACTCATCTGCAATGCCTCTATACATGGCTCGATTTCTTAACCAATTATGTAGTGTGTGTGAGCTATTTGATTCAATTTTTGTAAGATGTTTTGTCAAGAGAAAACTACGTCTCTCCCTTACTGTTGTTAATCCACTCTCCATAAGCAGAAACTTTGTGCTTGTGGGTTTCCTAAGACCAAATGTGAGACGTATTATATCATTTTGTGCTGTTTCAATTTTTTGCATCTGGGTCTTTGCACATGCACCATATACAATGAGACCATAGTCAATATGGGTTCTTATATGTTATTTATAAAACTGGAGTAAGGTTTCCTCCGTACAGCCCCAGAGTGTGGAAAGAAGTCTTTTTATTATATTTGTTTTTCTACAGCATTTTTTTATTGTGTATGAAATATTGTGGTGGAAATTAAGTTTTTGGTCAAGCATGAAACCTAGGTAATTAATATGATTATCTTCTGGAATAGTCCTTTTATTTAGAGTTAGTTTTGCATTAACATGGTTTCGCTTCCGGTGAAATTGGATTATTTTTGACTTGGTAGGTACAATGGGTAAATCTGAATGTTGAGAGAATTTTTCAAATTGGAAAAGTGACTTTTGCAGATTTGACTGTGCTATCTGGAAGGTGTTGCCAGATGACTATAGCACCAGATCGTCAGCATATTGTAGGTTCGTGTGGGGTAGGTTCATGTCCCTGAGATATAGGGCAAAGAGGAGGCAACTGAGGACTGCTCCCTGAGGTAGCCCTTTGGCTATTGTCTTTTGGGGTGAAGAGGCTGAACCAACACAAACAATGAAACTTCGCACCTCTATGAAGGATTTAATAAAAGATAATAGCTTAGGGGGTACTCCAAGGTTTGAAAGTTTATTTAAAAGGATTTGGTGGTTCACATTGTCATATGCCCCTTCAAAATCTAGGAAAGCTGCCACTAGGATATTATTTTTTGAGAAAGATTCATTTATTGCATTTGTTAGCAAAATGAAAGCATCTGTTGAGGAGTGGTATTTCCTGAATCCAGTTTGAGTGTGTGGGATCATATTATTTTTTTCAACAAATCAGAGGAGTCTGTGATAAATCATTTTTTCCATTATTTTCCCCATCACAGGATTAATCATTATGGGCCTATAGGACTCAGGGTTATCTTTGGGTTTATTTTTCTTTAGGATTGGTAGGAGGTACTAATAGTTCTACATATTGGTGAACTAAGAAGATGCCCAAGCGTGACTATAACAGTTTAGCAGTTCTTGTTTGTATGAAGGGGTGAGATTCTGTATCCATGTAGGGTGTATATTGTCATAGCTGCCGCTAGTTTTGATCCTAATATGATGTATTGCACAATTCATTTCCTGGATTGAAAATGGACTACTTATTTACTCGGATCCTGGGCGTGATTGGTAACTTGGGTTCATAGGAATTGGGGACATTTTGCTTCGATAATTTGATGTTAGCTTATTAACAAAAAGAGTTGCAAATAGCTTAGCTTTTTCATTATCATTGTCATAATGGGTATTATTATGTATAAGCTCTTACAGGAGTGGGTTGGGTGAAATCTTTTTCCCACAGATGTGGTTTATGATTTTATGTATAATTGGCTCATGTGTTTCTCTGGAGAGATTATTTACAAAATTATTCCACTAATTATATTTAGCATTTATTATAGTTCTTTTTAGATTCGATTTTGCTTTTAATTTTTTTAAATATGTAGTATGTGATGTTTTTTTTTATGAAATCTGTCCTGGCTGGCTTTTTTATTTTCCATTTATTTTGGCACTCATTTGTCTACCATGCTTTAGGAATGTGTTTAGGGTAGGTTTTCTTAGGTGTTGTCCTGGGGATAGCATGATTAGCTGTATTTATTAGTAATGATGTCAATACGTCAGCATGTTTGTCAACTGTTGTGTTTGAAATGTATGAATTTTGGGTGAAACTTGTGATTTTATCATTTAGCTTATTTTGGAACATAGACCAATTTGCTTTAGTGTTGATATATTTGGAGGTATGTGGTAGAGTTTCAGCAGGTTCATTTAGGGAGCACACTATAGCAAAGTGGTCAGTACACAGACTATCCATTTTATTCATATAAATTTTATTCGAAATATTTAATGACACAATTTTTAGGTCAATTGTGGAGAATCTGCCACTTTTGGGGTTGAAATAAGTATTCAGGTTTGGAGGGGTAGCAATAGCTAATTCATTATTATTTGAAGTCATATACTCAATCAATTTACCAGCTTTATTTGCTGGTTTATTCCCCCAGAAAAGGCTGTGGCCATTGAAGTCTCCACAAATAATTATATTTTTTAACATATTAGAATTATTTATATAATTAAAGAAATCCATGGCATCTGTAGTTTGGCCATTAGGGTTATACAAGCTTATTATGTATGTTTTTATATTATTCAGCCAAACAGTGATACCAATTTCATCAACATCATTAGCAAAGTCTGGAAAATTGATGCCACAGAATTTTATATTATTTTTAACTAATACAGCTACTCCACCTCCTTTTCTCTCTGATTATCTATCCTTTCTCAGGGTAGTATATCCCAGAGACTTAATTTGTTGATTTTGGGTTTAATGAGTTTCCTGCAGGCAAGCTAAATTAATTGCTTTAATATTCATAATATATAATAGTTAGTTTAGCGTATTTTAACCGAGTAACTTTATGTTTCATTACTACGATACTCTGTGTTGTATTATTGATGTAATGTTCATGTGATTTTGTATAAAGAATCAATTATGTTAAATGTAAAGAAAGATCTTTTTTTGCTTGAATGAGTATATCATCAGAGATGTATATTTTTGCCAATTCTGCAATGATTTTTGTTTTCTGTTGTTGATGTATGTTCATGGCTTGAACTGCATTACAGTTTAGAATGAATAAGCATATATTTGGGGATTGTATTTTTGGTTGTGCATCCTGTTTGTCAGTTAAAGGATTAATTCCTGGTAGTGTTTCTGGTTTGTTTTTTCTTGGGAGGGGGGGCCAGGCGGACCTCATCTCACCGGACAAGGAGGCTTGTTGACTCGGTGATTCCTTCTGATAGGGATGTGAGCTAGGGGGCTTAGAAGATGGTGTTTTATACGGGGTACTTGATGCATTGGGGGTTTTAGTTGGTTTTATTACGGGCTTTGTTTGGTATTGTTGGGCAGCGTTTGCTTCCATTGCTGCAAAGGGGTATGGGATGGCCTTCTCTGTTACTATTTGGAGTGTTACAGCTCTTTTCTTATATTCAGGGCATAGTGATTTATTTGTAGATTCATGTGGGCCTTTGCAATTGATACATGTAGGCTGAGTGTTGTTGCAAGTTATCAACTCTTTAGGATGGTATGCTTTACAATTACTACACTCTAGGAGAATTTCATTGCATTTGTTTGTTGTGTGTCCCAGTTTGAGACACTAAAGCACTGGATAGGCTTAGGTTTGTATTCCTTGTGTGGTTTGATTTGCCTAAATAGGAATAACTTTTCTGGGATACTGATTTTTTCCTTCAGTGTGAATAAGAAGGATCTACTAGTTTTTAGGCCATCAGAGTTAGGTTTGCCAAGTTGGGTAACATCTTCAACTGGGATTGTGTTGGCAGCCCTTCTTTTAACTCCTGAATGGATATCTCTGTGGGAATATTATAAACTACTATTTTTGTTGGTGATTGTTTTGGGGTCCATTTAGATGCATTAATTGGGGTATTCAGAAGGGATTTTAGGTTAATAATTGCGTCTGCTGATTTCTGATCTTGGACAGCTATTAGCAGAGATCCATCACGGTTAATATTAAAAGATAACATTTTTTTTTTTCAATTTGAAAATTGCAACTCTTATTTCAGTAATCTTTTTTATTTCAAAGGGGGTAGTAGGAGTAATTTTTAGGTAAATTCCTAAGTTTTTGGAGGGAGGATCTTGGGCAGGGAGAGGTGAAATGCTTTTGGTTGTGGATATTTTTTTCTTTTTTTTAAAGCTTCTAGAAAGGATCTATTGAAACCCATTATCATCATTTATGGTGACATTAGCCCCTACACTTATCATTGTCCTATTCTCAGAATTGGAGCTATCATTTGAACTTTGAGATAGTGTGCTTGACCAGCCAAGATGGGTATCACTTTCACTGGCATTTGAGGTGGGATTTGGGGGGACTTTTTGTTTTGGACGACTTCTAATCATTGCCTATTGGAAAGAGCTTTAAACAAAAAAAAAACTAAAACAAGAAGGGATAATAGAATGATATCAAACCGTCTGCACTATACTATGGGGAGGAGAAACACCACAGTATAGCCCTGAGGATGAATTGAGCAGGATTGGTTTGGTACAACTGCTGATTAAATGCGATAATATTTCACAAGAAAATTTATTTTAAATCGGTCTTCAAGATAATTTTTACTTAGCAGCAACATTCTACCTCTAATTCCAGCCTCAATTATTCCTGACAATATTTGTCTATGTGCAATGTTATCAAACGCGCCCTTGACGTCAAGGAAAACTGCAATCATTACAAGTCCATTCTGGAGAGCATATAAAGCATCCTGTTTAAAGCAAAACTAATTTTCTATGGTACTTTTGTTTTTCCTGAAGCCGCATTGTATATCTTTAAGGCCGCCCCTTTTTTCTACTTCATAGTTAAGTCTTTTCTTAACAAGTCGTTCATATACTTTCCCTAAAACTGGGAGCAAAGTTATGAACCGCTGGTCTTCCAGTTTTGAATTGTCCTTTCCTGGTTTTGGGATCATAATTGATTGGCCCCTTTTCCATGCACTTGGAAAATATCCATCATTCCAAGCCAAATTGATGATGACAAGCAACACCATAATCCATTGCTTTGGCAAAGCTTGAACAAACTGTGGATAAATCATATCTTCCCCTGGTGAGGTAATAGGGAGATTTCTTATCACACTGTCAATTTCAGCATTAGTAAAGGGCTGATTATAAGGGCTCTGCAAATCCTGATTTGCCATTCTTTTAATTTTAGCTGTCATTCTGGCCACTTCTGTTGCATTTGGATCAGTATTTCCTATTGCCTTATTTAGATAATTGGCACTTGCATTCGCTTTATCTTGATCTGTCACTAGTAACTGATTATTGTACAGTACAGGAGGGTTGGATTTCCCGGGTGGGGGTTTGTTTTGCATTTGATTGATGAAAACATAGACCTTACTTCCTGGTTCACGGAAATCCAAATTTTCAATAAACACTTACCAGCTCTTTTTCTTGACTAGTGAAATCGCTCTCTTAAATGCTGCATAAGCTCTTTTCACCTCAATATAGTTGTATATTGTTGTTGTTTGTTCATTCTAATTTTTACTTCTTAGATATTTCTTTTTAGCTGCATCACAATCTTTGTTCCACCATATACATGAATTCCTTTGTCCCTTATATTTGGAATGGCCGTTAAAATCAAATTCAAATAAACACCTAAACTACCATCTATGCATTTAACCCTCTGTTCATACAGAGTATGGATATGCGGAAACCACTGCGGATCGCCTTTTTCTGAGGAACATGACATATGAGTTGAAAAAATATAATGCATGTGGCTAAATCGCTTGGAGATGATGGAAGGAAAGAACAAAGTGGCAGTTGGAAGGCTGATTTTAGCTTTTAAATTTCATAGAAAAATATATGACAAAAGGCATCCTAAGCATAACTTTTTTCACTGAATTCAGAAGGCTTGGGAGGAGATTTGGAGAAAGACGAATTTGCCAGATAGGATGTAGTGAACTGTATAATGAAATATTTTAATAGCAAGTCATCCACCAAATTAAGGTCAAGGCACAGAATCCACTGAAAGGAATGGGGGAGCAATCTTTTTTACCATTCTGTGCTCCCACCATATTTTTTTTTTTATAAATGCTACAGTTGATTTGTTTTTTTTTTGCTCTAATAGCCCAGCCTAGGCTATGTAAATCTGGATCATAAACTGTACCTAGGCCACAGTCTTAAGAAAGATGCAACACCCTATGTCAGGGATTATAAAACAGTGAGTTAAATGACTCAGGAGCAGAAAAAGTGCCCAACTCCATCGATACTGATAAATTTGGAATATAGGATCATATTACGATAACTAGAAAATGCACATTTTGAATTAAACAAGATCTGATGTTTTACCACTGCGGCAATGCGGAATAGGCACCGCATTACGTTTTCCATTATCTGCCCGTCTGTGTAAACAATAATTAAGTTGTAAACGATAAACATGGGGATTTACCTAATTCTCACAGTAAGTGACCTAATGTTCACACAGACAAGGGCATTGCGGAAAATGCAAAGCAATGCATTTTTACACCACATTGCCGCAGCGGTGAAAACGCAGACTGTTCACATCAAAAGTTGCATTTCTTAGCTATATCATTATGGTCATATATTCCAAATTTGCCAGGATCTTTGCAGTTGGGCACTTTTTCTGCATCTGAGTCAATAAACTCAATTTTATAAACAAGCATGATCCCTGAAATAGGACATTGCATCTTTCCCATGACTGTGGCCCAGCTATAATTCACAGTCTAGGTCTACATAGCCAAGTCTATTAAAGTTAAAATACCAAATTAACATTTGCATTTGTCAGAAAAAGGAAAGGGATGGAGAAAAGTAAAATAAATATTTGCCTCATTCTTGTTTTTTTTTTGTTTCACACCGCCCTTGGCAGCTCTTTAAATGATTACCTAAAACAAGCTTTTTAATTGAAATTAAGGAGTGACATTACAATTTAAAACAAACAAAAATTATCCTGTATATGAAAGGGGCTGTCCCCTCGTCAACGCCCCGCTCTTTATGCTAATCTTTGACTTTTTCTCACAAATATACTTTTTAAAGCAATAGAAACTTTAGCGAAAAGATTGGGGCGTTGAGGAGGTGACAGTCCTTTCAATCTGAGCAAATTTTAATTTTTCAAGTTTTGGGTCATTTGCCTGGGACTCTGGGCTGGTTGGGTGCCCCCAAAAATTGTCCCAAATCTCTATCTCACTCTAGCACTTGTTCACGGATGTCTAATGCCCTGAATGCTTTAGACTGTTGCTCAGGAGGTCCTATGTCAATTTTTGAATTCTTGGTCAGCATACCTGAGACACGGCTCACGCGGAATCCTCCTAGGGCGCCTAGAGACATAAGGATGACTTGGCAAGAGTGTCAAGACTCGGGGAAATTATTGACAAGGGTAGTGAATGGGACCCAGCCGACTGAGACCCAAATCCAACTACGAGCTTAATGATCCAGGATCATTCATTACAGCATCAGTACTTCTCACACTGGAAAGTGGGGATACAAGATCAAGGTCACCACTCTTGATACTCAGGGTTGGTGAATCACCAGATCTTCCAGAATGTACAAGGCTAGATGAAGGTGATTGCAGTATCTTTGGTTCAGATTAATGGTTTAATGGAAACCCAAGCAAGCACCTACAACAAAAAGCATATATAAACAATCAAGCAATTGTAAGCACTGCACTAATCATATATAAGCAAGCAAGAAATTACAAGCACAGGCAGTGCACTTAATAAGCAGGGCGTCAAGCATAGTATGTCAATATTCTTCATCCTCCTTCTTTTGATAACTTCAAAGGTTGAGCCTTGTTGGTGGCTTTGTGGTTCAGCTGGAACGCGTGGTGTCGCGTAGCGGCTGTCTTGGTTGTGGGGTTAGGTGTGGAGGGGATCGTAGAGGAGACTCTGCCATAGCAGCATCTGCTATTGGGGTATTAAATCTTTTGTAGGGTGTTGTAGCAGCACGGGATGGTATTGGGAACTTTGTGGGACTCGAGGGGGCGTTATTTGGATGTTTGATTCTAATTTGGGCTTGATGAGATGCGTGAGGTTGGTCTCCAGGCATGCTGGGTTCCAGGAATGTTGCTTCAAAATACGGCTTGGTGGGCATACCTTGGTTTCTCTCTCTGATCTGTTGCTTGTTTCGTCTGTAGATCTTTGCATTATCTGTTTGAAGAATGTAGGATTGTGGCGCGTATTCAAACTTTTCCAGTATCAGTGCTTCCTGCCACCTAGCATTGGGGTCGAGCTTTACCCAGACAGTCTGATCCTTGAGCAGTGGTTTTAGGTCCTTTGAGTGTCTATTATATGATTCACTTTGTAGTTTCTGTTGTCTTTCTCTGGCTTGTTGGAAAGATGAAGGTGGAATGACCTTGGAATCTAAGTGTTTGGGAAGAACTGGTAAGATGGATCTGAGTTGTCGGCTCATCAGTAACTGTGCTGGTGAGGCTAGCCCATTGACTGGCGTGTTACAGCACTCCAGCATGGCAAAGTATGAATCCAACTGGTGTTCTACGGCTTTTGACATGATCCGTTTTGCTGTCTGTACTGCTTTTTCGCTAAATCCATTTGACTGTAGATAGTTTGGGCTTGACGTTTTGTGGTCAACGCTCCATTTGTCGATGAATTCTCTGAATTCCTTTGACGAAAACTAGGTCCCGTTGTCTGATGTCAGTATTTTTGGGATTCCATGTCTGGCAAAATGGGCCTTCAGTTTGGTGATCACTTTCTGTGATGTGCTAGTTGTTAACTTATCAACTTCAATGAACCTGCTGTAATTGTCAGCAGTGACTAAATACTGAGATCCCATGAATTCGAAAATATCAATTCTGACATGTTCATATGGATGGGCGGGGATTTTGGATGTTATCATACTCTCTTTGGCTTGGTTTTGTGCCACAGTACCACAAGTATTGCAGCTGCCAATCATGTTCTCAATACTTTTTTTAATGTTTGGCCAGAACACTACCATCCTGGCTCGTTCTTTGGTTTTGACCATTCCTAGATGGGAAGCGTATAGTTGGTTTAAAATGTCATTCTGAAGTTTTTCTGGGATTATGATTCTGTCGCCCTTCAGAATCACACCATCCATGTATGTTAGTTCATCTCTGTGATTCCAAGACTTGAGAATTGCAATGTTGCATTCATGGCAATGATCGGGCCATCCCTCAGTGATGATCTTGACCAACACTTGTAGGTTTGGGTCTATCCTTGTTTGCTCTACGATTTGATTGATCTTGTTGTCGTAAATCGGGACAGATTTGAGAAAACTAAGTACTGCAAATTCAGGGTCATGCTGTGTGTCTTGATCTGTTTCAGGCAAGTGTAATCTGGAAAGGGCATCTGCAACCGGAATCTCAGAGCCAGGGCAATATATGACTTGTATGTCGTAGTTCTGAACTTCAATCATCATTCTTTGTAGTTGCAGTGGAGCCTTGGATATTGCCTTCTTAAGTATGGACTCGAAAGGCTTCTGGTCGGTGGTTATGGTAGCTGTCCTACCGTATAAATATTGGTGAAAGTGTTTGCAAGCGTATGTTACGGCTAGCATTTCTTTCTTAATCTGTGAATACTGTTTTTCTGCTCTGCTGAGGGAGTGGGATCCAAAGGCAATTGTTTTGCTGTCGACGACTAGTTGGGCTCTGAGCCCATGTTGAGAGGTATCTACTATGACTTCCACATTTCTGCTCTTGTGGTCAAAGTAGGAGAGGTTCTTGCAGATTGAGGCTTGGATTTGCTTCCTTGCATTCTCATGCTGGGTTGTCCAGTTGTAAGTCTTGGATTTAGACAGTTCACGCAGAGGGTGGTTTAAAGTCAAGAGATTTGGGATGTATCTTGCTAAATAGTTGTACATGCCAAGGAGCACCTGTAGCTGTTTGTGTGATTCTGGTGCTGGCATGTTTGCAATTGTATTTGTCATCCTGGATCTGCTTTGATCCCTTCACTGGTCAGCAAGTGCCCAAAGTATGGAATGCTTACAGCATTAAAAATACGTTTATCTCGGTTGAACCTTATTCCTTTTTCCCTGGCTCGTGGTAATACCAGCCTCAACTTGGCGTCATGATCTTCTGTATTTGCTGCAGTTCCAGCAATATCATCTATTATGAGTCCAATATCAAGTCCTTCAAATAAACTTACATCGAAGAATTGATTAACGCCTTTTAGATTCTCCATAATGTCAACTTTATATTGTTCAATCGATAAATGAAATAGGACTGATACATTAGACTCAGATGCATGCTTTATTTATACATTTGAATTTAAAGGAAAACATATTTCAAATAGAATTTCTGTCATATACCATCTAACACTTTGAAAGAGAATGTTCGCAGTGACTCTATATTTGGAATCCCGTTTGTATGTAAATATTTTTTCATGGTCGGAGTATAGGGGTACTGCTCTGGCTGGACTCCAATTGTCTCCCAAATAAGGAACCCCGGTTGTATAGCAAAGGCTTATACTACTTTTACCATGAATTGTTTGATTAGTGTTCTAGTTAAAATAAAACGATTGATTGACTTAATATACTTTAGAGCATGAAAAGAAATATAAGGAATATAAAAGCTTGTTTTTTTTACGTCACACTATATGTGAATGGGGGGGGAGGTCAGTCTTAACGGCTGGTCCATTTAGTAAATCAAAACATGATGAATATATTTTCACATTGGCAATAATAATCATCAATAATTCATTAAATATTTGATAATGTTCAAGAATAATAATGAAAACTTCTCACATTAATCACCATTAAGGTTTCCAATAAATAATCATAGTGACAAGGTAGTAATAAAACAAAACTCACCTCCATTTGCTTTGCTGAGTAAGTTCTTTGGATTTTTTAGAAGCTTAGGATTAGCCAATAAAAAAAACGGCTCGAATCAGAGGCCAATGCTCCTGCAACATCTTCTTGATGTCTGTGACACTATCACGATACTGAAAAATTCGATATATGGTAAATTGAACATCCAGATAACCAAAAATAAATCCCTGTCATTTCGAGTAAATCTTTAATTTTCAGACAAAATCAAACCATTATCAAAACTAAAATGAATAAGATTTGTCAAAAGTGTGGCTTTATCTTGCAAACAACCCAAGTCAGCATCATCAGTAAGGCCGTATCACGGGTGGGGGAGGGGGTTAGGGGTTTTGACCACCTCCAAAATGTTTGTCTGACTCGTAAAAAACGTGACAAAAATGAAAATAAACAAATATTTGAGGCGTCTTTCAAAGTTTTTGTACCCCCCCCCCTCCCGAAAAAACCCTTCGTAGTTTCCATGAGAAATCCTTCCATATGAATTGCCTTTGTAAAAAGTAAAAAAGAAAAAAAAATAATAATAATGATAAATCCTGCATGTAAGATATGAGTAAATTGTATAATTTACAATTCATACCCCAGGGCTGTAGGGGAGTATGGCATCCCCAGAGGTGTAGTTACTAGACCTTTTGACTATTTTGTACAAAATTGCCATTTCAAAATTTCAGTCAGTGCTGAGGGGAGGGGTATCTAAAAAAGGCAAGGGAAGCTGGTTGTCCTCCAATTACTCTTCAACATACCCTGAAAGTTCCAACTTAATAACCACTGCTGTTCCTTGGATATTGCTGATGCGCCCTTACATCATAGACTGCTTTTTAAGGGCTCATTTTAAATGACAGTGCTCCATCTACCTGCCTTTTGAATGAAAAAAAAATGTGTAAAAGTAAAATCTATTTTGTGACAAGAAAACTACGTCTTTGCATAAAAAGATGACATTATATTATGCATGATCTCATATTTGTGTAACTGAAAAGGTATTTTTCAAAATTAAAGTCAAAATCTCACCCTTCTAGTTCGAGTTTTAAAATGAAATCAAGAAACAAAACTAATGACGCACAGTTCAATAGCAAGGCTATAATATCTCAAATGTACATGCACCGAAGCTCTTTGATTATGACAACCATAGCGTCTTTCTTCTAATCATAAAGAGCTCCAAGGGCCGATTTCGAAGGCCATATTTGCTCATAGGTCCCTTTTCTCTTGTTAAATTACGGATTTGGCTGAACCTGAATTTGAAGAATTGATTTGTTACCATATTCTTTATAGTTAAAAACTGCATCATCACACTTTTGATCATTTCTTTCTATTTACATTTAGAACTAAGCACCTGTTTATTTACACATAGATCTTAACACGGGTACATTTACACAAAGAACAATTACTGGTAGATTTATATATAGTACTGAGAACTGGTAAACTTGCATGAAAATTAAATTTTAAAAAACAAGTTTTTTCAAATGAAAGTATGGAGCGACATTAAAACTTAAAAACAGAAATTATTACGTATATGAGGGGGGTTGCCCCATCCTCAACACCTCACTCTTTACGCTAAAGTTTCTTAGCACTTAAAAAAAACTATTGTTCTAATTCAAAGAGCCTTGTGTTTCAAGAGTTGTTCTTAAAGAATAGTGACAAAATTCAAGCTCTATAGTAGGGTTCTCTGATACGCTAAATCTGATGGTTCGATTTTCAATAAGATTTTAAGGCTTTTAGGGGGTGTTTCCCCTTTTTTTGAAAATCGGATATATTTTATCAGGCTTGTATCCTTTGATGGGTAAGGTTAAACTTAATGAAACTTATATATTTGGAATCAGCACAATAAGTCAATTCTTTTGTATATCTCTAGGTATCAAAATTTGCATCAGCTTGCGGATTTCTCATGAGTAGCTGGAACGGAACATGAATTTTATGTAGGTCAGAATTAGTAACTGTTGCAGAAAGATCACCTTAGATGTTTTTCTAATCCCTTTAAAATTGGGCGTGAGGCTAATGTGGTTGTGGGGTGGGAGTAGACTGAGCAGAAGTACAAGAAATAGATGCAGATATTGGAAGGTGGTCTGATAGTGGGAAGTCAGTAACAACGTGAACAGGTGACACTTAGAGATTTATAGAAGAAACTGAATGTTCGAGACTCGAAACGTGACTTGAATGGTGTGTGTAAGTGTAATCGAGATCTTTCGGCAAGTGTACCACGGGTAAGATGCGATGTATTCAGAATATCAAAATAAAGGTACCTCCTTTTAAAGGTAATTCCAACTTTTTATAACTAAGCTAAATCTAGTTCCAAAAATGAAAAGTACTTAATCAGGGAATAGAAAAAGTTCAGTTACTTTCGTAGAAAGTCTAAACGTTAAAAAACCGTGTCAACGCCTGAATTATTACAAAAATGCAAAAGACGTCATTGGACAAAAAATTTACATCCTTGGGCCACTTGAGCCAATTGCGAGCCAGTCCTTACAGTGCAGGACGAAATAACTGCGTTTGATAGTGCTGCAGAAGTATTTTTTGAATTAATTCGAAAAGTTGAAGCAGGTCCATTGAGATAGAAGTCTTAAACTCTTTCATCTCGGTCACCATTATTGTCATTGAAGTGACCTATTGCTGTGCACCTAAATATGTAAGTTCAATAAATCTATTGTCCTTTTTATCTGTGTTATTTCATTTTATATGTCTGTAGCTAGCCTAATGATACATATTTAGTTCGTACGTCTCCAAGGTAAATGCTCCTACAGGGAATCGGATCTCCAGATAACCCAAGAAAAAGAGGTCACGTTTACATGGCTGTACATTTCATTTTCACTCAATAGTTGAGCATGGCGCAGGCCTTTTTGGCACAATCTCCAGCGCTATAAGCAGCACAATTGGAGAATTTTCTATCGCTACAAGTATCAATTTTTTTCTATTGCTACAAATGGCACGAGTCGGAAATTGGAGGAAAACTGCGAACTAATTAGGCTATTAAAACTTTGTAATTTAAATTTAATTATTGGAGAGATACAGACATATAAGACAAGTGATTAGGCCTATTGCTGCAAAGCTACGATAGGAACACCCCTATATCTCATAGGAGATAATAGCCTCCCCAAAATAGGATAAGTAAAAAAAAATTATTTTTATTTTTATTTCATCGATTAAAAAAAAAATTAAAAAAAATGGAAGAACTGAATGATTTATTAACAGTGCAGAAGTTAGTCGCGAAAAATATACAAATAGCAAAATCTATACCAGAGTACAATGGTCAATCGGATATTGACGAATTTAATATCCAATTGACCCAGTTCGTACAACTAACAAAAACAGACGTTGGAGCGTTAAAAGACATGCTCCTACTACGATTAAAAGGTCAGGCCTTAACCTTTCTAAAACAGATCGAACATACCAAAGGCAATAACGCCAACTTGCCAATAAATATGTTTGATGACTTGTTAAAAGCATTTAAAGATAGATTTATAGACACCAGTTCCATAAATAAATTAAAACACGGAGTAGTAAACTTTGACTTTTCACAGAATATAAGGGAATATCTTGATAATATACGCATTTCGGTAGAGGCAAAATACGGAAGTGGCTCGGGAGAATTGTATGAAAAAGTCATAATAAATACCTTTTTGCAAGGGCTACCCCCAAAACAATATAGAGTGGTAATATCCAAAAATATTCAGACGTTGGATCTTGCAGTTCAGGAGGTAGAGCGATTAATCGAAGTTGATACAATGGTTGCCAATCATAGTAAAGCAAAAATAAATAGCCTAGGTGATTCAAACGCGAACCTAATCTTCAAGGGCGATCAGACATCCCCCAATTTTTTTCAAGGGATAACTCCCCAGTGGCACAAAGAAACAAAACGCCAGAACCCACTAGACAGAAAACAGTGCGTTTTCAGCCTATTAAACAATTTAATTATGGAAATAACCCTACAACAATAAGGTGCTATAATTGTAATCGTGTTGGCCATATTGCCAGAGAGTGCCATTATGTCACCAATCACATACCAAGAATTGCTGTCAATAACACGCAAAATTACGGCAACCATTTGTTCGGAAGAACAAATTTTAGCACCGGTCGTGCAATAGGCTATAGACAGGGGGATTGCACCAATCAGTACCTTATAGTGCGTACCAACCAAATTTATATAACCCTCCCCCCAACAGACAAATTAATTACCGATTTGAAAACTCAAATACTCGCCAAAGCCAATATAATGCAAGAATGCCATATAGAAATCACGAAAATTTGCCAATGGGAAGTGAAAATTTTGCAAGCCAACGGCACTGGCAGGCAATGCCATCAAACGGCACTGATACGAGACATCCACGTTACCATAATAATACATGGAGAAGACAGACAGACGTAAATCATTTAAATATGCCTACGGAACCTAATACGTCTGAATATCTATTACAGGCACCGACACATGAAATAAATTCCCAGGGAAACGCTTCAGGCCCCTCAGAAATATAAATTGGACCCAGAGGGTGCCCGGAATATTTAATAGGTCCAAGACAATATTAGTGCCGTCTTGTAGTGATATTAATAACAAGTTACCTATATTTAATGATTTTTGTGTAGAAAATGTTTATTCTAAGGCTTTGATTGACTCAGGTGCAATAATTAGTATCATAAACTCTTACGTATTTATTATGTTGCCTCTGCATATTAAACTACAGAGGAACCCTAATAATCCCAATTTAACGAGCGTGACAGGTCATAAATTAAATGCAAAAGGGTCAATTTGCCTAAACGTAAAAAGAGACAATAAAACTTTTATGGCAAATTTTATTATATGTGATAATTTCCCATACGAGGCTATTATAGGAGCAAATTTCCTATGGTCTAATAGAATATTATTAGACGTAGCAAATGAGAGGCTTGTCTACCCAGCTAAGGTAGGGGAAGAAATTTATACCCTAAGAAGTCGTAACAGAGGTTACGAAGACAACGTAACAGTAAACAGAATTTCTGGTGGTATAATGTCGCAATATTTTGAACCTCATGTCTCGCAAAGACATGGCATAATTGAAAATTTGTTCAATTACCCTGAAAGACAATGCAGAAATAAAGTAAATTTAAATAATAAAAGTATCGAGTCTGCAAAAATAAAAATAGGAGATATAAGACAATACAGGTCAAACGAAATTAAGAAAATAGCGGAATTATGGAAGAACATAATAAAACTCAACGTGACGCCACAAGATGCAGCAATGGCACAGCATAGCGCCAGTATGAATCGAAAAAACAAAGAAAATAAAGAGAAATATTACGAATTCACGATAAGAAAAAAAAAGTCCTTCCCAAAATGATGCAAAATATTCCAATATCACAGAAGATCGAGCCACTGGTTAGCAAATCCGAAAAATAGTTTGCCACACAGTATAAAATACCTGAAAATCTGCTATGCGAGAAACAGATTATATCTTATGACAACGGGGAAGGTTTTATTTGGGTAACCAATAATCACGAAAATTATACAATTACAATTAAAAAGGGGACATGTCTAGTTCAAATCCAAGTTTTAACGGAAAATGATTTAAATAGATGGGAAAATTCTAAAAGAAACCTAGTTAACGGTATCAAAACTTCAAATAACAAATATCCTTTAACTAAATCGCAATTTTTAAACAAATTTAATATGGATCATATTACGGACTTGGACCTTAAGAAAAAATTATGCGAATTACTATGGAATTTTATGGATGTTTTATCTGCATCTGAAGATGACATCGGGCTAATACCATTTTATGAACATTCAATTTTAACGACTGGTATCCCCGTAGCAAAACAGCCATATCGTGTGCCATATAAACACAAAGAGTGACTTAAAAATAAAATCCATGAGGTAGAAAAAAACGAAATTAGACGCCCATGTATAAGTCCATATAATGCACCAGTGATTCTATTACAAAAAAAGAACGGAGATCTTAGACTCGTAGTAGATTATAGAACCCTCAACAAACAAGTAGGTAGCGATAAATTTCCTCTACCAAGAATAGATGAAATTCTTGACTCAATTTCAAGCAAAAACAAAGTTTTTAATTCTTTGTACCTTACCCAAGGCTACCACCAAGTGAAAATAGCCGAAAAGGATGTCTATAAAACTGCATTTTCTGCATCCGAATATGGTTCTTATGAATACTTAAGGGTACCATTTGGGCTTAAAACAAGTTCAAGTGCGCTATGTACACCTCTTTCACATCTGTTAAGAGGATTAAAGAATATAGTTTATTTTGTCAACG
The DNA here is from genome assembly GCF_049724085.1 of Artemia sp. Qi Xiang Cuo. Lineage (NCBI taxonomy): Eukaryota > Metazoa > Arthropoda > Branchiopoda > Anostraca > Artemiidae > Artemia > Artemia sp. Qi Xiang Cuo. The sequence goes on along the minus strand of NC_142813.1, from coordinate 43,182,504 downwards.
ATGTCATGCGCGTGGAACAAAATGCTGAACAACACTTAGCAACTTTAGCTAAGGTGTTCGAGAAGTTCTGGCAAGGCAATTTAAAATGCCGGCCCGAGAAAGTAAATTTATTTCAACCTTAAATTAAATTTTTAGGAGTAGTAGTAACCCAGGGAGAGATATCCCCAGACCCTGATAAAATAAAATTTGTTGAAAACCTCAATCCTCCCAGAAACATGAGAAAATTAAGGGGGATTTTAGGCCTCATTGGCTACTTTAGAAATTTCGTAGGTATTTACGCCCAAATTGCGAAACTCCTCAAAGAATTAACTAAAGGGAACTCCCATAATGTTACCTGGTCCCAGGAAGCTGAAACGTCCCTAGACCGTCTCAAAAAGGCACTCACTTCTGAACCAATATTAGCACTCCCTGATTTCGAAAACGGAAGATTTGTGGTTACAACGGATGCTAGTTCAAAAGGCATTGGCGCAATTCTTTCGCAAATAATCCCGGTAGAAAACCCTAATCCTCTACAGGTAACGCCTAAACAAAAACAAATAGAAAAAGTTATATGCTATTCGAGCAAAACCTTATCAAAAGGCGAAAGTAGTTATTCCGCTACAAATTTAGGATTACTATCTATTATCCACCAGTTGGACAAATTTAGACATTATTTAATTGGTAGAAAATTTATACTATGATCAGACCATAAGAGCTTGCAGTACCTGCGCACATTTAAAAACCCCACGGGCATTCTAGCTAGATGGATTATGAAAATCCAAGACCTAGATTACGAATTTGAACATTTAAAGGGAAAACAAAACGCAGCTTGCGACTTTTTGAGTAGATACCCAGAAAATATTCCGTCGGAAGCTGAAGAAAATGAAGTTAACGCCATAATTGCTAAGAGAAAACATGGATGTAAGAAAAACAAAGTTAAAGACGCAGTAAAAGAAAATAAAATTAACTATTGTCCCTTGTCTTTGGAAAATATAAAAGGAAAGCAAAAAAAGGACGAAATGTGTGTAGCACTAATTGATTATTTTGTGAATGATGATGCGTTACCGGATGAATTCAAAACTCTTAGAAAAGAGCTAGATAATTTTTACTATGATCTTGAGGAAGAAATATTATGTAGAATCGTGACTGCTGAGACAAACAGAAACCAAACTTCAATAATACCTGTATTACTACAAAACTTGATAGGGCCTGCATTTGAATATTTTCATTCAGAGACAGGTGGACATCTAGGAGTTATGAAAACGTTCCATAAGTTAAAACAATATTTTTACGTACAATCTGCAATGACAAAACTTAAAGAATTTGTAAGTACATGCGAAGCATGTAACTTAAGAAAAATCCCCCCAGCTTATCCAAATCCTCCAATGGGAAGGATCCCAGTAGCAAAGTACCCCTTCGATATTATCTCATTTGACCTATACGGTACAAGTGGAGGCTTACCTGTTTCTAGCAGAGGCCATACTTGTATTCTTTCGGTTATAGATCATTTTTCCGGATTTACTTTTGCAATAGCATTAAAAAATCAAGGTGCTTATGCCACAAGTAAGGCATTAGTAAAGTTATTTTTACAATTTGGCATTCCTAATAAAATTTTGAGTGAAAACGGGAGCAATTTTGTTTCGAAAGTAACAAAAGACTTAATGAGTTTCCTCAATATAGAGAAAATGGTGACTGAGCCGTACCATCCGCAAGCTAATGGCAAAACAGAAAACAGGCATAAAATATTTTCGAACTTACTAAGTATTTATACTAAAGACAATAGAACCGACTGGGATAAATTCGTACCTTATTTAATTAACGTAATCAATACTGCTTATTCCGAAACAACCAGAGACAATCATTTTATTTACTTTTTGGCCGTTATTTCAGAATCCCGTATGATGAGATTATTGAATCTCAGCAGTATTATAATAGCTCGGAAGATTACAACCAAGAATTCATAAATAGGATGAGGAAAACTGATAAAATAGTTAGGCAAGAGTTGGAAAAATGTAAAATAAACCAAGAGCTAAGAAAGCAACCCAAAGTCAAGGGGAGTATAAGTTTTAAAGTAGGAGACTTCGTTTACCTAAGGAACGAGGCAAAAAAGGAAGGCAAAAAACTTTCCAAAAAATATTCTGGACCGTACAGAATAGAAAAAAAGTACGATAACGAATATACATTTAAAATGGAAAACCCCGATAGTGGAAGAACTTGCAAGGCGCATGTTAGCCGAATAGAAAGGGCCAAATTTCGAAAGAGATGGATATCACATCCCTCTTCTACTGATTCCTCAGATTCGGAAAGTGAGCCCCCTAGGTCAAGATTGGCAGAGCTAAAATCCTTTAATTTCAAGCAAGACTATTTCGAGAATGACAGTGATCAGGAAAATTTTGAAGAATTTTTAGCTATGGAAAATCTAGTTATTCCAGAGAAAAAATCCCTAATACCAGTAAGAATAAGAACGCCAAAAAGTAAAAAAAATTATTCAGCGGCGAGTGCAGGAGATTTAGACAACAAAATATCCCCAAAAATCAAGTTTTTCCCCGATAGAATCTCGGCCCCTTGTCCCCCCAAAAGATTCCAGAATACAAGATTTCCCCTGTAATACAAATAAAAATACCCCCGTCTATGAAAGAGTCCTTAAACAAAGCTGTGGAACCCCCCATCCTGACGTTAAACAAAACTCCTCCCAAAGATTTAACTAAAACAAACCTGCGAGAAGCTATGGATTTCATAAATTTTCCCATAAAACGAGTCAAAGTACATTGCCCGGGAATAAAACTCCAAAGGATGACCAGCAAGGTCAATATCATGATATAAGTGTGTCCAAGGTCAAACCTAAACAGTGGACTTCATGGAGGGAAACCCTAGTGCAAAAAATGCCCCATCCTCCTGAGGACATGGCATTCAAACAATCGAGGAACCCCGCAAAAACTATTGATTCCTCCCAAAGCTCTCAAGAATCTTTCAAATCTCCTGAGTTGAGAACTCAAGGCGAGGACCTAGGGAATAAACCTACTTCCAGAGGAGTAGAAATTTACGAAGGAAGGGCAGGTGACACCTCAAAAAGTGCCACCTCTAAAAGTTCTAATCCGGATTCGTCGGAAACCAGTTCAGAAGAGTCTGACGGCGAATCAGACAATATAGCAGCTAAAGAAATAGGAAAATCAATACTGACCTCAGCAGCCGCACACGGGAAACAAACGAAATTAAAAGGGCAATAATTTTTGAAAAAAAAATCCAAGAAGTTTGACCTTATTTCGTTAGAAAAACCGAAAAAGAAAAAACCACACGAAACAGAGGAGAAAATAACGACACAGTCAGGTAGAACGGTTAAAAAACCTGACAGATGGAAATATCCCTAATTAATGTAAAGACAAATGTTCTTGTCGTGGGGAGGTTGTGTCCGCAACCTTCGACTGGTAGTTTCTTTTTATTATCGGTAGAAGGTGGCGGATTTCAAATCCCTTATGAAAATCAACTTGTAATCCACCTTAACAAATGTAACAGTGTGCAAAAAAGTTAATCAAATAAATATTAATGAAAAAAAAATATATAATACTAGTGATGCCAAACTGTTAGTAACTTGAGAGAAAAGCCCAAGATGAGACGCTTGTTGTAAATTAATTGTGACAAAGAGTGTTTTTAGGTAATCCGTTGCATACTCTTCCTACTAGGTAGCTACCTTACAAAAACACACTATGCCCCTATAAAAGACAATTAATCAGTTGGATAACCTATAATGTACCCAGTTGTTGAGATCATTAACGGAACTTATATCATGGAGAGGGGTGATTGAGTTTTCAAAGTCTATGTCGTCAATTTTATACGACGATATGACTTTGAAAACCTTCCCATCGTACTTCGAATTCATACTCCCCTATGGAATTCAACTTATATTCTACAAATGAACTATGGAAATGATCCCCTACTCAGTATTAAGTTGTGTAATCAAACCTAATTAGACGGACCACGTTTCGTGGGAAGTCTGGGGGAGCTCGCCCACAAGCAAAGTTTGGTTTGTTTTGTCCGGTCTCGTCCCTCGGATTCTCTATGAAAAATCGACCCAGGTCCTAACTGTGAGCATTTTCAGATCATGACAATGGAATCAAAACCTACTCGAAGGGCGATAATTGATACTGAGTTCATTAGCATAATGAACGCGAAGGAAAACATTATATTTTCTGCAGCTATGTTAGTCGTGGACGAACAAGGAAATCAAATATATGAGAAAGAATGGGATGTAACCTACAACCTTAAAGGGTACGCACCCCACACTTATAAGTATGGTTTAGCACTTGCAAATTCCCCCAAGTATCGCCTTCTAGAGGGGAGGTCAAAACAAAATATAGGAAAAGAAGTGCAAAGCAACTTGGCTGTTTCCAATTATTGATAAGACGACTACAAAAGAACCTTAATATCAATTATTTCTTTTGTAGGGGACCCAATCGAACAGATTTATTACTCATGGATAAATACAGAGCCACCAAAATATGCTATAATCTTGAAAAAAAATCCCCAATATGTCAAGTATGAAGGCATACATCATCCTTTAGCGGAAACCCAATATTACAAACAATTTTTATTTGACCCTGAATCTGAAGAATACAAATCCCTTGGTAGTAAATTATTCCTGAAACGCATGAAAACTTACCAAAGAAAAAGAGACACCCATAAAAATAGTAACAAAAAAATTAAGAGAAGATTCTAAACTCAAAACTACCTATTAGTAGGTAACTGTGGAAGAAATTAACCTCGTATGCATAAACCATTTTGTCATAGTGCAGATTATAATTATTTTAGGCCTACACAGAAATAGGATACCAGTGTAATTATGTGCTGCACGCTTGCTTATTCATGTGTTCCTTACTCGAAAAATATAATGTAAAAAAAAAAATAAATAAAAAAAATAAATAAAATAAATAAATTGTATAGCGATTATTAGCAACGCTTTAAAGTTATATCTCAACCAGTCATAGAGGTATATCACAACCAGAATTAAGCCTGGAAGTCCTAACTTTACTTTCCTAACCTATCTAATCATAAAATATTTATTCTGTTTTACGCCTATAAATCAGTTTTCTTTGGCCAATGCCACAAAATGATTACATAATAAGAAATAACCTAAGTAAAACTTAAGGTGCATTTTAAAAAAAACAAAAAAATATATAATAATGACAAAAAAGTAAACAAACGAATTTTGCAACAAAAAAAAGGTACAATTAATGATAAATTAATTCTAGAAACAAACAATAAGATGAGGCCTAAGAATATTATCCTAATCTTCGTTGTTCACGCAGTGGCCCAAGATATTGTAAAACATGTAGTAATATTCAAGCATGAAAATTCATTGCTAGTTAGCCATGACGCATGGAAAATCTTTATGAAATTGGACCCCAAACCTTTCCAGACCTTGTTCCAACAAGTAACAAGACTAGAAAAAAATACGAATGAACTCAAGGAATCGATATTTCAATACCTTAGATCGAACAAAGGACTACAAGCCAGCCCCACGGTCAGCTTTGATACCAGTCCATAAAGGTGCCCGTCAGGGAGCAGTTTTATCCCCCAATTTCTTCAATAGCTACATTATTGAACCTCAAGACAGCTGTCCTTCATCATGCAGTCTCAGTTCCATTGACATCTCCCTGGTGTGCTATGCCGATGACGCGGTGAATCTCAGTCGGACGCTTAACCGCCTTTCAGAAATATTCTCATGTCTGCAGTCCAACTACGAGAAAGTCGGTCTGAGATTTATTTCCCAAAAGTCGGAAGTTTTGCTTTATAATTGGAAGAATGACCCTCCTACTAATATCACACTAGGTGATTGCTCAGTAAAACCAGTTGATAAAATAGTATATCTGGGGCTTCCACTAGGTTCCTCATTACAGCATACCCGTTCCCTCCTGATCTCACATCTTGAACGGCGAATATCCAGCTCCTATGCTTTAATTGTTAAATCCACTCTGAGATTTAACCGTCCACTACTGACAAGTATTTACAACGCTACCGCTCTGCCAAATATATTATATGTGACCCCTTTCTGGAATTTATTGGCAAACCGTGAAAAGTCTAAAATCCGCTCTATATTTTTCCGTTTTGCAAAGTACCTACTAAAATTGCAACCTTGGACAAAAAATAGTTTTCTCATTCGGCGCTATAACCTAGCGGACTCAAATCTAGCTGTTGAGACACTTATTAGCCGGCAAAAATCAAAACCAGCAATTCTAAAGCACGAGTGGGCAAGTTTGCTTGTTTAATTTTCCCTCTTGTTTCCCTGTTTATTTATTTATTTCTTTTTTTTTTTTTTTTTTTCTCCTTTCAAAAGTTGTTGTCTTTATTGCTATTTTCGAAGAATTTGTTTTTTCTGTTGTAATCTTTGATTATGCTATCTTTCAGTTTCCACTTTTAGTACTATTTTGTATACTATTTAAGAAGTTGTTGCTTTTGTTGTTATTATTATCGTTTTGTTTCCTCTTTTCGTATTTTTGTATACTCTGTCATTGTGCATTTATTGTATACGACGGGTTTTCAATATATATTATATTATTATTATTATAGATGACCCTGATGAGAAAAGGACAGGAATTGACAGGGCACTTGGAACAAGCACCGAGGAAGACAGAGGGAAAAGACTGGCGGATAATGTGGAATACTTAGCGAATAACATTTTGAATACAAAGTCATTACTAAACCCTAAACTACTGACTAAGGGGAACGGAAAACCTTACGATGGAATCTACCCGACGGCAGAAAAACAACCATTGTCCAATCTAAATGAGAAGAACACACAACAAATTTCGACTCATCAAGCCTACTTAATACTATATGTGATTTTAAAAGTTCTGCTTTTATTTCAGCCAATCGTGTTTAACAAAAAAAACAAAGGAATTATTTACTGACCTTCCTCTATTATAATTTTAAAACTTTTATTATTGTCTCAATCCATCGTTTTTAATAAAAAAAAAAAACGAGATTATTTATGAACCCCCGTTGTTATGGATTTAAGAGTTTCGCTTTTTTTTAATCCAATCGTATTTAACAAAAAAAAACAAAGGAAATATTTACTGACCAAGATTTGCTGTGATTTTAAAAGTTATGATTTTTTTTCAAACAATCTTGTTTAACAAAAAAAAAGGAATCATTTACTGACCATCAGCTGTTGTGATTTTAAAAGTTCCGCTTTTATTTAATCCAAACGTGTTTAACAAAAAAACAAAGGAATCATTTTATTACCTTCAGTATTGATTTTAAAATTTCCGCTTTTGTTTACTCCAATCGTGTTTAATAAATAAAAACAAAGGAATAATTTACTGACCTTCAGTTGTTGTGATTTTAAAAGTTCCGCTTTTATTTTAACCAATCGTGCTTAATAAATAAAAAAAAGGAATTATTTACTGACCATCAGTTGTTGTGATTTTAAAATTTTTGCTTTTGTTTCAACCAATCGTGTTTAACAAAAAAAAACAAAGGAATTATTTACTTACCTTGAGTTGTTGTTATTTTAATAGTTCCGATTTTATTTAAGCACATTGTTTTTAGCAAAAAAACAACGGAATTAATTACTGACCTTGAGTTGTTGTGATTTTTATACTACCGTTTTTGTTTCAGCCAATCGTGTTTAACAAAAAAATAAAGGAATTATTTAATAACCTTCAGTTGTTGTGATTTTAAAAGTTCCACTTTTATTTGAGCCAATCGTGTTTCACAAAAAAACAAATGAATTATTTACTGAACTTTAGTGGTTGTTATTTTAAGATTTCCGCTGTTGATTAAGCCAATCGTTTTTAACAAAAAAAACAATGGAATCTTTTACTGACTATGAGTTGTTGTGATTTTAAAAGTTTTGCTTTTGTTTCAACCAATTGTGTTAAAAAAAAAGAAGGAATTATTTACTGACCTTCAGTTGTTTTGATTTTAAAAGGTTCGCTTTTATTCTATCAAGTAATTAATAACAAAAAAAAACAAAGGACTAATTTGATGAACTTAATTTGTTTTTATTTTAAAAGTTTCGTTTTTATTTAAGCCCAAAGTCTTTAACAAAAAAAAACAAAGGAATTATTTACTGACCATCAGTTGTTGTGATTTGAAAAGTTCTGCTTTTGTTTCAACCAATCGTGTTTAAAAAAAACAAAAGAATTATTTAATGACCTTCAGTTGTTGTGATTTTAGAAGTTCCGCTTTTATTTCATCCAATCGTGTTTAACAAAAAAAAAAAGGAATTATTTTCTGACCTTCAGTTGTGATTTTAAAAGTTCCTCTTTTATTTCAGCAAATCGTTTTTAACAAAAAAAACAAAGGAATTACTTGATGACAATAATTTGTTTTTAATTTAATATTTACACTTTTATTTCAAACAAACGTTTTTAAAAAATAAAAAAAAGTAAATATTTAATTAACATCATTTTTTTTTATTCTAAAACTTACGCTTTTTTTTAAAACAATATTTTTTAACAAAAAAAAAAAAATGAATTATTTAATTAACTTGAGTTGTTGTTTTTTTAAAATTTACGATTTTGTTTAATCCAAGTGTTTTTAACAAAAAAACAACGGAATTATTTTATGACTTTCAGTTGTTGTGATTTTAAAAGTTCCGTTTTTATTTCAAACAATTGTGTTTAACAAAAAAACAAAGGAATCATTTACTAACCTTCAGTTGTTGTGATTTTAAAAGTTCCGCTTTTGTTTCAGCCAATCGTGTTTAAAAAAAAAAAAAAGGAATTATTTAATGACCATAAGTTGTTTTTATTTTAAAATTTACGCTTTTATTTCAGCCAAAACTGTTTAAAAAAAAAAAAAAAGAAATTATTTACTGACTATGAGTTGTTGTGATTTTAAAAGTTTTGCTTTTGTTTCAACCAATCGTGTTAAAAAAAAAGAAGGAATTATTTACTGACCTTCAGTTTTTGTGATTTTAAAAGTTCTGCTTTTATTTCAGCCAATCGTGTTTAACAAAAAAAAACAAAGGAATTATTTTCTGACCTTCAGTTTTGATTTTAAAATTTCTGCTTTTATTTCAGCCATTCGTGTTTAACAAAAAAAAAAAGGAATTATTTACTGACCGTGAGTTGTTGTGATTTTAAGAGTTCCACTTTTATTTCAGCAAGTAGTTTTTAACAAAAAACCAAAGGGCTCTCATTATGCACATTAGATTTTGTGATATTATGAGTTTCGCTTCTGTATCTACAAGATGTGTTTAACAAAAAAAACAAAGGGTTCAATAGCTTTATAAGAGTTGTTGTGATAATAAATGGACCGCTTAAATTTCAGCAAGAAGTGTTTAACAAAAAAAAAAAGGGAATTATATACTGTACTTAATTGGGGGTGATTTTAAAATTCTGCTTTTGTTTCAACCAATCGTGTTTAACAAAAAAACAACGGAATTATTTACCTTCAGTTGTTGTGATTTTAAAAGTTCTGCTTTTATTTCAGCCAATCGTGTTTAACAAAAAAACAAAGGAATCATTTACTGAAATTCAGTTGTTGTGATATTAAGAGTTCTGCTTTTATTTCAGACAATAATTTTTAACAAAAACCAAAGGAATCATTTGCTGACCTTCAGTTTTTGTGATTTTATAAGTTCCGCTTTTATTTAATCCAATCATGTTTAACAAAAAAAACAAAGGAATCACTTAATGAACTTAAGTTTTTTTGATTTTTAAAATGTACGATTTTATTTCAGCCAATCGTCTTTAAAAAAAAAACAAAGGAATTATTTACTGACTATGAGTTGTTGTGATTTTAAAAGTTCCGCTTTTATTTAAACCAAACGTGTTTAACAAAAAAAACAAAGGAATCATTTAATGACCATGAGTGGTTGTGATTTTAAAAGTTACTCTTTTATTTAATCCCAAAGTTAATAACAAAAAAAAAAGGAATTTTATTAATAAAAAATTTTTTGATTTTAAAATATATTAATTTATTTAAGACACTTTTTTATAACAAAAAAACAAAGGAATAAATTGATTAAATTCTGTTGTTTTTATTTTAAAATTTATGGATTTATTTAAAAAAATATTGTTTAACAAAAAAAAAACAATGTAATTATTTACTTTAAGTCTGGTTTTGCTATATTAAAAGTTATAATTTTATTTAATCATTTCGTGTTTAAAAAAAAAGGAATTATTTACCTACAATCATTTTTTTTGATTTTAAAAATTACGCTTTTATTTAAGCCAATCGTGTTTAACAAAAAAAAAAAAAGTAAATATTTAATGAAATTAATTTGTTTTTATTTTAAAATTTATTATTTTATTTAATCAAAACGTGTTTAACAAAAAAAAACAAAGGAATTATTTACTGACTATGAGCCCTTGTGATTTTAAAAGTTCTTCTTTTGTTTCAACCAATCTTTTTTAAAAAAAAAAAAAAAAAGGAATTATTTAATGAACTTCAGTTTTTGGTATTTTAGAATTTAATATTTTATTCAAGCCAATTTTGTTTAACAAAAAAAACAAAGGAATCATTTTCCGACAATCATTTGGTGTCATTTTAAATTTTTTTCTTCTTTTTAAACCAATCGTGTTTAACAAAAAAGAAAAAGGAATAATTTAATGAACGTCAGTTTTTTTGATTTTAAGATTTACTCTTTTATTTAAGACAATAGTGGTTAACAAAAAAAACAATGGAATTATTTACTGGCCATTAGTTTTTGTGATTTTAAAATTTCTTATTTTGTTTAAAACAATTTTTTTAAAAAAAAAGAAGGAATTATTTACTTGCATTCAGTTTTTTTTATTTTAAAATTTACTCTTTTGTTTAAGCCAATAATGATTAACAAAAAAAAACAAAGGAATCATATAACTACAATCTGTTGTTTTTTTAAATTTTACTATTTTTTTTAATACACACTTTTATTACAAAAAAACAAAGGAATCATTTGCTGACCTTGAGTTGTTGTTATTTTATAATTTCTGATGTTATTTAATCACATCTTGTTTAACAAAGAAAAACAAAGGAATTACTTAATGACCTTAAGTTTTTGTTTTTTTAAATTTTATTCATTTATTTAAGCAAATCGTTCTTGACAAAAAAAACAAAGGAATTATTTACTGACACTCAGTTTTTTTTATTTTAAAAGCTACTCTTTTATTTCAACCAATCATCTCTAACAAAAAAAAACAAAGGAATCATTTAATGACCATGAGGGGTTGTGATTTTAAAATTTAAGCTTTTATTTAAGCCAGTAGTGTTTAACAAAAAAAACAAAGGAATTATTTAATGAACTTAATTTGTTGTGATTTTAAAAGTTACGCTTTTATTTCAGCCAATCGTGTTAAAAAAAAGGAATTATTTTCTGACCTTCAGTTGTGATTTTAAAATTTAAGCTTTTATTTCAGCCAATCGTGTTTAACAAAAAAACAAAGGAATCATTTACTGACCTTCAGTTTTTGTGATTTTAAAAGTTCTGCTTTTATTTCAACCAATCGTGTTTAACAAAAAAAAAACAATGGAATTATTTACTGACCTTCAGTTGTTGCGATATTAAAAGTTCTGCTTTTATTTCAGCCTTTCGTTTTTAAAAAAAAGGAATTATTTACTAACCATGAGTTGTTGTGATTTTAAAAATTAAGATTTTATTTAAGCAAGTCTATTTTTACAAAAAAAAAAAAAATAAATATTTAATTAACATAATTTTTTTTTATTTTAAAATTTACTATTTTATTTACTATAATAGTTTTTAACAAAAAAAAAACAAAGGAATAATTAAATGAATATGAGCACTTGTGATTTTAAAAGTTCTTCTTTTGTTTCAAAAAACCGCTTTTAACAAAAAAAACAAAGGAATAATTTAATGACCTTTAGTTGTTTGGATTTTAAAAGTTCATCTTTTGTTCCAACCAATTGTTTTTAACAAAAAAAAACAAAGGAATCATTTACTGACCTTCAGTTGTTGTGATTTTAAAAGTTCCGCTTTTATTTCAGCCAATCGTGTTTAATAAAAAAAACAAAGGAATTATTTAATTAAAGTTAGTTGTATTTGTTTTAAATTTTACGCTTTTTTTTAAGCCAATATTGTTTAAAAAAAAAGGAATTATCGATTTACCTTCAGTTGTGATTTTAATAGTTCCGGTTTAATTTAATACAGTAGTTTATAACAAAAAAAAACAAAGGAATTATATAATGAACTTTGGTTTTTGTGATTTTATGAGTTATACTTTTATTCAAGTCAGACGTTTAAAAAAAAAGGAATTATTTACTGACCATCAATTTTTTTTATTTTTAAAGTTAAGCTTTTGTTTAAAATAATAGTTTTTAACAAAAAAAAAGGAATTGTATAATTAACTTCATTTGTTTTGATTTTAAAATTTCCGCTTTTATTTAGGTCAATTGTGTTTAACAAAAAAACAAAAGGAATTATTTACTGACCTTGAGTTGTGATTTTAAGAGTTCTGCTTTTATTTCAGCCAATCGTGCTTAACAAAAAAAACAAGGAATTATTTACAGACCTTCAGTTGTGATTTTAAAAGTTCTGCTTTTGTTTCAGCCAGTTGTGTTTAAAAAAAACAAAAGAATTATCTACTGAACTTCTGTTGTTTTGATTTTAAAATTTCCGATTTTATTTTAGCCTAACATTTTTCACAAAAAAAACGGAATTATTTAACGACCTTAAGTTTTTGTGATTTTAAAATTTCTGCTTTTATTTAAGAATATTGTGTTTAATAAAAAAACAAAGGAATCATTTAATGACCATGAGTTGTTGTGATTTTAAGAGTTCTGCTTTTGTTTCAACCAGTCGTGTTTAACAAAAAAACAATGGAATTATTTGCTGGCCTTTAGTTTTTGTTATTTTAAGAGTTCTTTTTTTGTTTAGTCAAATAACTTTTAACAAAAAAAAACAAAGGAATTAGGTTCTGACATTCACTTTTAGTTATTTTACAATATATTATTTTAATTCAGCCACTCTTTTTTAACAAAAAAAACAAAGGAATAAGTAAATTACACTGAGTTTTTGTTATTTTAAGTTTTACTATTTTATTTAAACCTATATTTTTTTACAAAAAAAAACAACGGCATCATTTACTGACAATGAGTTATTGTGATTTTAAAAGTTCCGCTTTTGTTTAAAACAATCGTTTTTAACAAAAAAAAACAAAGGATTCATTTAATTACCTTAAATTTTTGTTATTTTAATATTTCCGATTGTATTTAATCCAATCGTGTCTAAAAAAAACAAGGGAATTATTTAATTACAACATTTAAGCTTTTTTTTAATACAAAAGTTTTTTAAAAAAAAAAAAAAATGGATTATTTAATGAACTTAAGTTGTTTTGATTTTAAAAGTTCCGCTTTTATTTAATTCAATCTTGTTTAACAAAAAAACAAAGGAATTATTGTATTGACCTTTAGTTGTTGTGATTTTAAATGTTATACTTTTATTTAAGTAATTATTTTTAAAAAAAATGATTTATTTAATTACCTTGATTTGTTGTGTTTTTAAAACTTATGCTTTTGTTTAAAAAAATTGCGTTTAACAAAAAAAAAACAAAGGAATCATTTACTGTCCTTTAGTTGTTTTCATTTTAAAAGTTCTTCTTTTTTTTAAAACAATCTCTTTTAACAAAAAAAAACAATGTAATTATTTAATGACCATTAGTTGTTTTGATTTTAAAATGTCCTATTTTATTTAATAAAGACGTTTTTAACAAAAAAAACAAAGGAATTATTTTATAACCTTGATGTTCTTTTATTTTAAATTTCATTATTTTGTTTAACACAATATTTTTTAACAAAAAAAAACAAAGGAATCATATAATGAAATTCAGGTTTTGTGAGTTTAAAAGTTCAGACCTTTTTCAAGCTAATCGCTCTTGACAAAAAAAAACAAAGGAATCATTAACTTACATTCTATTTCTATGATTTTAAAAGTTCTGCTTTTATTTAAGACAATTATGTTTAACAAAAAAAACACAGGAATTATTAACTAAACCTCAGTAGTTTATTATTTAAGAGTTCTGCTATTGTGACCGCACATCGTTTATAACAAAAAAAAAGGAATTTATTTATGAAAATAAGTTGTTGTGAATGCATGAGTTCTGCCTCAATTTAAGCTCAACGTGCTTAACAAAAAAACAAAGGACACAAGTAATTAACTACAGTTGTTATGATTTTAAAATTTCCACTTTTATTTAATCTTATATTGTTTAAAAAAAACTAATTATTTAATGAACTTCATTTGTTTTTATTTAAAAATTTAATCTTTTTTTTAATAAACTCGTTCTTAACAAAAAAAACAAAGGAATCATATAACGAAAAGCTTCTGTTTTTTTTGTAAATGGTCATCGGTATCTTAATAAAATATTAGTTAACAAAAAAAAACAAAAGGAATTAATCTATTTAAAACCGGTTTGTCGTAAGGTAAATGTACTCATTTTAGTATGAACTAATGGTATAACAAAAAAAAACAAAGGAATTAATAAATATACTATATTTTTTTGGGTAGTAAAAGTTATTAATTTGTTTCAACCAATCGTGTTTAACAAAAAAAACAAAGTACTCATTTACTTAAATGCCTTTTTGGGTATTTTAGATTGTATCAGTTTATTCCAGCAAATTCAGTATAACAAAAAAAAACAAAGGAATCATATACAGAAAATGAGGCTTTTGGATATTAAAATTTCAGCTTTTTTCTAATCAAGTATGTTTTAACAAAAAACAAAAGAAACAATGACAGTACTTCAGTTGGTATATTTATATTTACTATATTATTAACTCAACACGCGTTTTAACAAAAAAACAAAGGAATCTTGTTCATTACAGAAGTTGTTGTGATGTTAAAATTTAAGCATTTATTTCAGCCAATCGTGTTTAAAAAAAAAACAAAGGAATGTTTTACTGACCTTCAGTTTCTGGTAATGTATGATTTACAACTGTATTTACTTACCACTGTCATAAAAAAAGCAAAGGACTTATATTAATACCTTTATGAGTTTTTTTTTGAATTTATAAAAGGATATGAAAGCAACAATGGTTAAAAAAAAGGAATAGAGTACTGTAAGTAAGTTGGTATTTTCTGATGAAAACTGTTTTGTATTCCAAAAGTTTTTAACAAAAAAAAACAAAGGAATTGTAAAAATTAAATCATTGTAGTTTTAATTTAAAGGACCGCTTTTATATAATCAAGACGTTTAAAAAAAGAAAAAAAAGTACACATTTAATTCAATAAATGTTGTGTTTGATTTAAATTTACAAATTTTTTCCATAACCAAGTTTTTAACAAAAAAAACAAAGGAATTATTTACTTAACGTCAGTTTTTGTTATTTTAAAAGGACATATTTTATTTAATACACAAGTTTTTAACAAAAAAACAAAGGAATCATAACCTTAACTTCCGTTTTTTTTATTTTAAGAGTTAATATATTATTTCATTAATTCGTGTTTAAAAAAAAGGATATTTTTTATTTAAAGCAAGTTTTGTTTTGTTAATAGTTATGCTATATTATAAAAAATTCTCTTAAAACAAAAAAAAATGGAATAATTTAATTAAATTAATGTGTTTTGATTTTAATATTTACTAAATTATTTATTACACTCCTGCTTAACAAAAAAAAACAAAGTACATATTTAATGTAACTGTGTGGGTTTTATTGTATTATTTATTCTTTTATTTAATAACGTAGTGTTTAGCAAAAAAAAACAAAAGGAATTAGTTAAATAAATCAATGTTTTTTTTTTTTTATATTGACTCTTTTTTTTAATACCAAAGTTTTTAAAAAAAAAAGAAAGGAATTTTTTGAAAAACAAAATTTTCTTTTTTTCTTAAAGTTACGAATTTGTTTAAGAAAAAAGTTTTTAAAAAAAAAACAAATTAATCATTTAACGAACTTAAGTTGTGATTTTAAAAGTTCTGCTTTTATTTCCGCCAATCGTGTTTAACAAAAAAAACAAAGGAATTATTTACTGACCATAAGTTGTTGTGATTTTAAAATTTCCACTTTTATTTTAAACAATCGTTCTTAATAAAAAAAACAAAGGAATTATTTAATTACCATGAGTTTTTTTGTTTCTAAAACTTCTGCTTTTTTTTAAAACAATCGTGTTTAACAAAAAAAAAAAAGGAATTATTTACTGACCTTTAGTTGTTGTGATTTTAAAAGTTCTGCTTTTATTTAATCCAATTTTTCTTAGAAAAAAAACCAAGGAATTACTTACTGAGCTTCAGTTGTTATGATTTTAAAAGTACTTCTTTTATTTTATCCAATCGCTTTTACCAAAAAAACAAAGGAATCATTTAATAACCTTAAGTTGTTGTGATTTTAAAAGTTCCACTATTATTTCACCCAATCTTGTTTAACAAAAAAACAAAGGAATCATTTACTGACCTTCAGTTGTTGTGATTTTAAAAGTTCCGCTTTTATTTCAGCCAATCGTTTTTAACAAAAAAAACAATGGAATATTTACTGACTATGAGTTGTTGTGATTTTAAAAGTTTTTATTTTGTTTCAACCAATCGTGTTAAAAAAAAAGAAGGAATTATTTAATGACCTTCAATTGTTTTTATTTAAAAGTTACGCTTTTATTTCAGCCAATCGTGTTTAACAAAAAAAAAAATGGAATTATTTTATTACATTCAGTTGTGATTTTAAAAGTTCTAATTTTATTTAAGCCGTTCGTGTTTAACAAAAAAAAGGAATTATTTGCTGACATTGATTTGTTGTTATTTTATAATTTCCGCTTTTGTTTCATCCTGTAATTTTTAACAAAAAAAACAATGGGATTATTTAATTAAATTCATTTGTTGTTATTTTCAAATTTCCGCTTTAATTTTAACAAATTGTCTTTAACAAAAAACAAAGGAATTATTTACTGACCTTGAGTTGTTGTGATTGTAAAAGTATTGCTTTTATTTTAGCCAGTATCTTTTAACAAAAAAAACAAAGGGATTATTTAATGACCTTGAGTTTTTTCGATATTAAAATTTATTCTTTTGTTTAAACCAACTGTGATTGACAAAAAAAACAAAGGAATTATTTACTGACTATGAGCCCTTGTGATTTTAAAAGTTCTGCTTTTGTTTCAACCAATCGTGTTTAACAAAAAAAACAAAGGAATCATATACTGACCGTCAGTTGTTGTGATTTTAAAACTTCCGCTTTTGTTTCATCCAATCGTGTTTAAAAAAAAAAACAAAGGAATTAGTTTCAGACCTTCAGTTGTTGTGATTTTAAAAGTTCTGCTTTTATTTAATCCAGATGTGTTTAACAAAAAAACAAAGGAATCATTTAATGAATTTCAGTTGTTTTGATTTTAAGAGTTCCACTTTTCTTTAAGCCAATCGTGTTTAACAAAAAAAAACAATGGAATTATTTACTGACCTATCAGTTGTTGTGATTTTAAAAGTTCCGCTTTTATTTCAGCAACTATTTCTTACCAAAAAAAAAGGAATTATTTACCGTCAATAAGTTTTTGTGATTTCATAATTACCGCTCTTGTTTCAACCCGTCAATCAAGACAAAAAAAACAAAGGAATTATTTAATGAACTATAGTTTTTTTTATTTTAATAGTTATGCTTTTATTTCAGCAAATCGTGCTTACCAAAAAAACCAAGGAATTATTTACTGACTTTCAGTTGTTGTGATATTAATAGTTCTTCTATTATTTAAGAAACTCGTGATCAACAAAGAAAAAAGAATAAACCTTTTAATGATCCACAGTTTTTTGGGTATTAAGATTTACGGTCTTATTTCATACACTCGTGTTTGACAAAAAAAACAACAACAATGGAATCATTTAATGACTTTGAGTTGTGGTGATTTTTAAATTTCCTCTCTTATTTCAGCCAATCGTGTTAAAAAAAAAAACAAAAGAATCATTTACTGACCATGAGTGGTTGTGATTTTAAAATCTACTATTTTATTTAAGCCAATAGTGTTTAACAAAAAAAAAGAAAGGAATCACTTACTGACCTTTCTTTTTTGTGATTTTAAAATTTCCGCTTTTGTCTAATCCACTCGTGTTAAAAAAAAACAAAGGAATTATTTAACGACATTCTGTTGTGATTTTAAAATTTATGCTTTTGTTTAAGACTGTTGTGTTTAACAAAAACCAAAGGAATCATTTACTGACCTTCACTTTTTGTGATTTTAAAATTTCTGCTTTTATTTCAACCAATAGTGTTTAACAAAAAAAAAACAATGGAATTATTTACTGTCCTTCAGTTGTTGCTATATTAAAAGTTCTAATTTCATTTCATCCTTTCGTGTTTAACAAAAAAAAAGGAATTATTTACTGACCATGAGTTGTTGTGATTTTAAAAGTTAAGCTTTTATTTCAGCCTGTCGTGTTTAACAAAAAAAACAAAAGTAATTATTTACTGACCTTCAGTTGTTGTGATTTTAAAAGTTCTGCTTTTATTGAAGCCAATCGTGTATAACAAAGAAAAACAAAGGAATTATTTACTGACCATTAGTTGTTGGGATTTTAAAAGTTCTGATTTTTTTTCAACAACTCGTTTTGAACAAAAAAACAAAGGAATCATTTGCTGAATTTCAGCTGTTGTGATTTTAAAAGTTCCTCTTTTATTCCAGCCAATTGTGTTTAACAACAAAAAAAACAAAGGAATCATTTACTGACCTTCAGTTGTTGGGATTTTAAAAGTTCCGCTTTTATTTCAGCCAGTCGTGTTTAACAAAAAAACAAAGGAATTATTTACTGACCTACAGTTGTATTGATTTTAAAAGTTCCGCTTTTATTTCAGTCAATCGTGCTTAAAAAAAAAAAAGGATCATTTACTTACCATCAGATGTTGTGATTTTAAGAGTTTTACATGTATTTCAGTAATTCGTTATAAACAAAGAAAAAGGTGTCATGTAAATGAAATTGCGTTGTTGTGAATTTAAGATGTCCAATATCATTTAAGTACGTCGTGTTTAAAAAAAAAAGGAATTATTTAATGTCAATCAGGTTTTGTGATATTTAAAGTTACAATATTGTTTAAGAAAAACTCTTTTAACAAAAAAAAAGGAATTATATACTGAAATTCAGTTGTTGTTATTTTAAAAGTTCCGCTTTTATTCGAGCTAATTGTGTTTAACAAACAACAATAGGAATTATTTACTGACCTCCAGTTGTGATCTCAAAAGTACCTATGTGGTGTAGACCAACCGGGCTCAACAAAAAAACGCTGATCACCATTACAATAATACAGTTGTGAAATTAAGAGTCTCGCATCAACTTCAGCAAGACGTTTTTAACAAAAAACAAAGGAATCAATTACTGTCAATCAGTTGTTGTGATATTAAGAGTTCTGCATATGTAAAAGCCAAACATTTTAGACAAAAAAACAAAGAGCGCGATTACTGTCCTTCAGTTGTGAATTAAAAATTTACTCTTTTGTTTCAGAAAAACTTGTTGAACAAAAAAACAAAGGAATCATTTACTGACCTTGAGTTGTTGTGATTTTAAAAGTTATGCTTTTACTTAATTCTATCTTTTTTAAAAAAAAAACAAAGGAATTATTTACTGACATTTAGTTGTTTTGATTTTAAGAGTTCCGATTTTATTTCAACCAATCGTGTTTAACAAAAAAACAACGGAATTATTTACTGACCAGAAGTTGTTGTGATTTTAAAAGGTCTGCTTTTATTTCAACCAATCGTTTTTAACAAAAAAAAACAAAGGAATCATTTACTGACCTTCAGTTGTTGTGATTTTAAAAGTTCCGCTTTTTTTTAAGCCAATCGTGTTTAAAAAAAACAAGGGAATTATTTACTGAGCTTTAGTTGTGATTTTAAAAGTTACGCTTTTATTTAAGACAATCGTTGTTTAACAAAAAAAACAAAGGAATTATTTACTGACCTTAAGTTGTTGTGATTTTAAAAGTTACGCTTTTATTTAAGCCAATCTTGTTTAAAAAATAAACAAAGGAATTATTGTTTTGACCTTCAGTTGTTTTGATTTTAAGAGTTCCGCTTTTATTTAAGCCAATCTTGTTTAACAAAAAAGAAGGAATTATTTAACTACCTTCAGTTGTTGTGATTTTAAAATTTATAATTTTATTTAAAACAATCGTGTTTAAAAAAAAAACAAAGGAATTATTTACTGACCTTCAGTTGTTGTGATTTTAAAAGTTCTACTTTTGTTTCAACCAATCGTGTTTAAAAAAAACAATGGAATTATTTAATGAACTTCAGTTGTTGTGATATTAAAAGTTCTGCTTTTATTTCAGCCAATCGTGTTTAACGAAAAAACAAAGGAATTATTTACTGACCTAGAGTTGTTGTGAGTTTAAAACTTTTTCTTTCATTTCAACCAATCGTTTTTAACAAAAAAAACAAAGGATTTATATCCTTACCTTCAGTTGCCGGTAGAGTAAAAAGTTACGACTTTACTCAAGCCTAACGTTCATAACAAAAAAAAACAAAGGAATTAATTATTTAAATACAGTTTTAGTGGTAATAAAATTTCCGCTTTTGTAACAACTAGTCGAGTTTAACAAAAAAACAAAGGAATCATTCAATGACATTCCGTTGTTGTGAATTTTTAAGTTCTTATATTATTAAAGAACCACAATTGAAAAAAAAAAAAAAAAGGAAGTATTTCAGAAACTGCACAGGTTTTTAAAATAAGAGTTCTGATACTGTATACGCAATTCGTTTATAACAAAAAAAAAGGAATTTTTTAACTAACTTCAGTTGTTATGATATTTTAAGGTCCACTTCAATATAAGACCGACGTTTATAACAAAAAAAAACAAAGGAATCTGTAACTTAACTTAAGTTGTTATGATGTCTAAAGGTACAATTTCATTTCATCAAAAAGTTTTTAAAAAAAATGAATTATTTAATGACCTTAAATTGTTGTTATTTTAAAAGTTATGATTTTGTTTAAACCAATCGTGTTTAACAAAAAAAAAACAAAGGAATTATTTACTGACCATGAGTTGTTGTGATTTTAAAAGTTCCTCTTTTATTTCAGCCTATCGTATTTAACAAAAAAACAAAAGGAATTATTTAAGGAACTTAAGTTGTTGTGATTCTAACGATTACTAATTTATTTTAATTAGTCATTAATAACAAAAAAAACAAAGGAAACACTTTATGACCTTCAGTTGTTGTGATTTTAAAAGTTCTGCTTTTGTTTCAACACATTGCTTTTAACAAAAAAAACAAAGGGATCGCGTACTGACTAACAGTTGTGATATTAAATGTGATTCACTCGTTGAAGCACCTCGTGTTTGACAAAAACAAACAATGGGATCTAGCGATTTCCCTTAGTATTTTGGATTTTAAGAGTTACGCTTTTATTTTAGCCCCTAGAGATTAACAAAAAAAAAAGGAAATATATGATGAGCTTTAGTTGTTATGATTTTAAGAATTTCGCTTTTATACAAGCCAATCTTGTTCGTACAAACAAACAAAGGAATCATTTAATGACCCCGAGATTCTTTAATATTAAAAGTTTCTCTTTTATATAATTACGTTGTGATTAACAAAAAACAAAGGAATTATTTACTTTACGTAAGTTGTGAATTTAAAAGGTTTAATTTTTTTTAAGACTATCGTGTTTCACAAAAAAACAAAGGGATTATTTAATGACCGTCAGTTGTTGTGATTTTAAAAGTTTCGCTTTTATTTAAGACTATCGTGTTTAACAAAAAAAAAAAGGGCTTATTTAATTACCATCACTTGTTGTGATTTTTCAAGTTCTGCATTTATTTTAGCCAATCGTTATTAACAAAAAAACAAAGGACTTATTTAATGACCCTCCGTCGATGTGATTTTAAAAATTTAGCTATTATTTCAGCCAATAATCTTTAACAAAAAAAACAAAAGGATTATTTATTGACCTTTAGTTGTGATTTTAAGAGTTTTACTTTTATTTAAGCCAGTTTTTTTTAACAAAAAAAACAAAGGAATTATTTAATGACCATTAGTTGTTGGGTTTTTAATAGTTATGATTTTATTTAAACCAATCGTGCTTGAAAAAAACAAACAAAGGTAAAGTTGACTTACCTTGAGTTGTTTTGATTTTAATAGTTCTGCTCTTATTTCTACCTATAATTTTTGACAAAAAAACAAAAGGAATTACTTACAGAGCCCCAAATGCTGGGCTTAATAGATCACCGATTTAATTTCAGCCCGTCATTAATAAAAAAAAACAAAGGAAAAAATTAATCACCTCAAGTTGTGAATTCAAAATTTCCGATTTTGTTTAAGCCAAACTTTTTTAAAAAAAAACCAAAAATAATAACAGAAATAAAGCTGCTGGGATTTTTTAAGTACTGCTGGTATTTCAAACAATCGTGTTTAACAAAAAAACAAATGACTTAATTAATGAACTTAAGTTTTTTTGTTTTTTAAATTTCATCTATTTTTTAATCCTATAGTGTTCAAAAAAAA